>NC_141497.1:4218458-4275641 GCF_009769465.1 Tauraco erythrolophus
ATCCATCAATGCTGTAACCTCATCATAGAAGGCCACCAAATTAGTCAGGCAGAATTTGCCCTTAGTGAAGCTATGTTGACTGTCACCAATCACCTCCTTATTTTCCATGTGCCTTAGCATAGTCGCCAGGAGGATCTGCTCCATGATCTTGCCGGGCACAGAGGTGAGACTGACTGGCCTGTAGTTCCCTGGGTCTTCTTTTTTCCCTTTTTAAAGATGGGGGCTATGTTTCCCCTTTTCCAGTCAGTGGGAACTTCACCAGACTGCCACGACTTCTGAAATGATGGATAGTGGCTTAGCAACTTCATCTGCCAGTTCCCTCAGGACCCGCGGATGCACCTCGTCTGGTCCCATGGACTTGTCCACCTTCAGGTTCTTAAGATGGTCTTGAACCTGATCTTCTCCTACAGTGGGCAGTTCTTCATTCTCCCAGTTCCTGCCTTTGCCTTCTGCGGCTTGGGCTGTGCCGCTGGAGCTCTTGCCAGTGAAGACTGAGGCAAAGAAGTCATTGAGAACCTCAGCCTTCTCCATATCCCGGGTAGCCAGGTCCCCCGTTTCCTTCCAGAGAGGGCCTACATCTTCCCTAGATCTCTTTTTATCACTGACATATCTATAGAAGTTTTTCTTGTTACCCTTGATGTCCCTGGCCAGATTAATGTGTCCTCTTTATAAGGCAGAGGTGCTGAGGGGTCTATGGGGATGGGCCATGTCCTGGTTTTAGCTGGGACAGAGTTAGCTCTTCTTTTTAGCAGCTAGAAGAGCTCCGTGTTTTGGTTTTACTCAGAGGCTCGCTCTGAGAAGAATGTTGATAGCAAGCTGATGTTTGTGGTTGGAAGTGAAACTCCAAGGTCTTTCCAGTGTGCTGTGTTCTGGCCGGAGTGCAGAAGCACGACGGGATAAGGGGGAGCATAGCCGGGACAAGGGGGCCACGATTCCCCTTGTGATTTGTGGTGGAACTTAAGATTGAGGGCCAAACTGGCCAATTAGTATTCCATATCATGCAGCGTCATGCCCAGTATAAAAGTGAGGGTCAGCCGGAAAGAAGGGCTTTTGCGCTTTGGCTCTTTCGCCGCTTCTGCTCTTTTGCGCTTCTGCGTTTTTGCTCTATTGCCTTTTTTTCCCTCTCTCTCCCAGCACTCCCACTCTCGGAGTACTCTCTCTCTCTCTCTGCCCCTCTCTATTTCGGGGCCTTGCGTTTGTCTGGGATTGCAGCTTCGGGACGAGACGGGCTTCGCATACGAGGGGGTGGTGAGCATCTACCCTGTGTATTAAATCATCTGTATTAAATTGTTCTTATCTCAACCCATGGGTTTCCTGTTTATCCTTTAATTCTCTCCCTCATTCCTGGGGCTGGGGGAGGGTGAGTGAGCGACTGTGTAGAGTTTGATTGCCGGAGCGGCCTAACCCACGACAGCCAAGTTTGCAAAGAGGGATATAAGAGGAGGAAAAGTGGCCATGGAAGCAGGTGCTGCTTCATCCAGGCATCATGACTGGAGAAATTCCACTTGCATTCGAAATGAAGCTGTGCCCATTGAAACACCAGCCTGCCTGCAGATGAATGAAATCAGGCAGGAGAAAAAAGCAGTCAGCTAATCCCATTTGCTGTCAGGGGCTCTTCTGCATAGGCACTCCTGGTTTACATCGGCTCAGTCCTAGGAGGGATTTTCCTGAGTACCTAGGAGCTGGCAGCAGGAAGCTTTTCCTATGGGATGCTAAGACATTTCTAGCAAGTACATGCTTGCAGGTGCTTCACCATGGGATGGGACCATCAATCTACTGAGCCAGCTGTGGAGTGCAAGACATCGAGGCTCAACCTCTGCTTCTCTGCAAGCCAAGACCAATGGATGAATGAAGCCCCATTGGCTTCCCCCATCCCCAAGACCTGCCCCTGAAGTGAAAACCTCCAAGCTGGGTGGCACAGGGAAGCAGACAACCTTCAGACGGACCTCAACGCACATAGATGGCTACAAACAGGTCCAAGAGGCATAGGGCATTATAGAATCATCATAGAATCATTGAATGGTTTGAGTTGGAAAAGACCTTTAAAGGTCATCTAGTCCAACCCCTCTGCAATGAGCAGGGACATCTTCAATTAGATCAGGTTGCTCAGAGCCCCGTCCAACCTGGCTTTGAATGTTTACAGGAATGAGGTGTCTACCACCTCTCTGGGCAACCTGTTCCAGTGTTTCACCACCCTCAGCGTAAACAATTTATTCCTTATATCTAGTCTGAATCTCCCCTCTTTTACTTTAAAACCATTACCCCTTGTTCTATCACTACAGGCCCTGCTAAAAAGTCTGTCCCCATCTTTCTCCTTTTAAGTATTGAGAGGCTGCAATAAGGTCTCCCCGGAGCCTTCTCTTCTCCAGGCCGAACAACCCCAACTCTCTCAGCCTGTCTTCATAGGAGAGGTGCTCCAGCCCTTGGGTCATTTTTGTGGCCTCCTCTGGACCCACTCCAACAGGTCCATGTCTTTCTTGAATTGAGGACTCCAGAGCTCCATTATGGCCAGAGATCTTGGCTTTCTCCTTTAAAAGAAAGCAAAAAAAGAAAGATGGATGTTGGAAAGTGCAGTGGGTGGGAGAGCACGGGGGCTCCTGCAGGTAGCTGGCCAGATTTGTCGTGAGATGGGTTTTCCCTTTTTCTGCCCAGAGATTGAACCGCATGGGAACTGGAGGAGTTAACAGACTCCTAGCCAGAAATATTTGTAGCACCCAGAGTTTGTGCAAAGTTTCATACCAGGACCCTTTTCTAAATTCTTTCAGTCATGGGAGAAAACATTGCAAGTGGTTAGTCTGCAGGGAGGTGATGGCTCTGGCCCAGCACTCACTGTCACTGAGCAAACATACTGGAAAGCAAAGGGGCTGACAACCCTCTAATCTCTTCTGCTTGCTTTTCACTCCATCTCTCCCACTGCTGTGGCCAAGCATCTGATGGACATTGGATACCAGTGCCAGAGCTCCCTGTTGGAAACGCAGCTCCAGGCTCCCTGTGATGGGGGACAAGTGACCAATGAAAGCCGGGACTTGGAGGTGAAGTACCAGTCTGCTAAAAAAACATTATTTATACAAACAAGCTCAGAAAATCTTTCTCAGGGGCTAATATTTGCAAATCCTGTGAAGTCAGGGAGTTTCTGCTATAGCAAATGTATTTGGCTATTTTTTTTTAAATGGATTTAAAAGATGAATTAATCTTTTCTGCTCATCCCCTGAAGCATGCAGGTATGGAGCACCCTACAATGCCTCCAAAGCTGTCCATCCATGCCAGAAAAGCTGAGATTACAGAAAAGAGCTGCAGAAAACAACATTAACCTGCAAAACCCCTCAATCCCTCCAAACTTTCTGTCTCTAAAGAGATGCTCGTGATTACCATGGCATATTTTGCAGCATATTGGCAGAGCATCACTGTGTAAGACCACTAGATGACATGGACTGGAATATTAAAAAGACACAAGGAAGCATATCTTGTTCTTATTAATGAAGCAGAAATGGAAAGGTTTTGTTTTTCCAACTGTGCTGGGTTTATGTGGTGGTGTTTTGATAGCAGGGGAGAGGCTGCAGAGATAGCCCCTGTAAGAAGCTGCAAGAAGCTTCCTCAGCTCCAAAACTGGTTGGACTGGCCTCTGGCCAGGTCAGATCCCTCTCCCCTCAGGCCAGGGCTGAGCCAATCAGTGACTCTGTGAATGCCCTATTTTTATGATGGAGACAAAGGAACTGGACCTACAGTAAAGAGAGGGGGGAGGCAGGGGACTGGCACCCCTGGCCTCCTGGGCGGGCAGCTGCCCATGCTGGATCATCACTACCCGACTGGAGATGGTCACGGCAGGGTGGCTTGGAGAGCTCCGAAGTGCCCCACTCCTGGGGCACCTGTTGAGTGGAGTTCATCCTGCCAGGATTGCCAAGGTTTGTTGGGCCGGTCGGGCCCAGTGCAGCTGCAGCAGAGAGAGGACTGAGACCTGAGAGAAAGAACTCCGCAGACACCAGGTCAGTGACAGTGGAGCAGGAGGAGGTGTGCCAGAGCTGAGGTTCCCTTGCAGCCCATGGTGAGACAGCAGGTGGCCCCCCTTCAGCCCATGAGAGACACAGTGGAGCAGAGACCCACCCCCAGCCCATGAAGAACTCCACCCTGAAGCAGAGATGCCTATGCCCAAAGGAGGTCGTAGATTGTCTCAATGGGAAGGACCACCCATGCTGCTGGAGACTGATGACGAAGCAGAGATGCATCTGAAGTCTATGGAGGACCCCACGCCAGAGTGGGTGGCTGCACCCTAAGAAGCCGTGACTCTGTGGGAAAAGCCCGCACCGGAGCAATCTGATGGGTAAGGATTGCATCCTGCGGGTAGGACTCGCATTGGAGAAGTCTGTGGACTGTCCCATGAGGAGGGGATCCATAGGAGCAGGGAAAAAGAGTGTCAGGAGTCCTCCTCCTTTAAGAAAGGAGCAGCAGAAACAATGTGTGATGCACTAACCTGCACTCCTCCATTCCCTGTCCCCCCACGCTGCTGGGGGAGGAGGTAGAACCAGGAAGAAGGGAGGGGTGGGGGGAGGTGTTTGTAAGATCTGGCTTTTTTTCTTGTTATCCTCTCTGAATGAACTGATACCAAGTTGCATTGATTTGTCCCCAAACTGAGTCTGTTTTGCCGGGGCCATGGTTAGTGGGTGCTCCCTCTCTGTTCTCATCTCAACCCTCAGTCCTTTTATTATATTTTTCTCCTCTCCACCTCTCTGAGGAGGAGGAGTGAACAAGCGACCCCATGGTAGCTTAGCTGCCAGCTGGGCTAAACCACAACACCAACCTAACACTATTTCCTTAGCCAGTACACACTTTGCTCTTGCTGTCTTCACTTTCAGTTCTTGCAATATCACTGGGTTTGGGTTCCCAGTGCTGCCTAGATGCTCCTCCCACTCTCTCTTTATTAAAAAGATAATATGCAGAGCAATAATAATAAAAAGTGGAGTAATTTATCATTGGGAGAGGAAAAGTAAGCACTGGTTTCAGATGCTCAGCGAGTAGGGAGAGCATGGGGGAGACCCTATGCGTGGCAGCACCACTGATGAGACCAGAGGACATATGACAATGAGGTGGCATCATCCAGCCACACTTTGTTTGTTCCTGTCCTCAAGACTCGGATTCTGTGTTTTGCACTGGTATCGGCCCTGTTTGCTGGCCAGGCATGGGACAGGGACCTGAAACACTTCTCATGCATCTCGTTCCTCACTCATCATGCATCCTCCAGCTCCTCTGCTCCCAGGAGCCATCTCACCAACGCCACTTCATGCCATCATTTTGCATTTGCTTGTTTAAATATCAGCAGCAGGAAAAGATGAGGCTGTGCAAAATGATACCCACAGGGGAGGTAAAGAGTATATGGACTCCATGGCAGCACTCATTCTCCAAATCCACATTTTGACAGGTAGGTAAACAGAAAAACATCCAGCCTATGAGACTAAACCTGTCTGGGGGATGCTGAGAGTGCCCGCGCTGCAACACCCATGCTGCAAGTCCCATGGGATCATCCCTCTGGAGTGCCACTGCGGCAGGCTGACTGTAAAGGTCAGTCAAAACCTGGTTGTGCTTGAGCACATCAATCAAACCTGCTTGGTTGGAAACTACATTTGGTACAAATTCTTGTGGCTCAGCTAGAAATCCTTTAAAAAAAAGGCAAGAGCCTGGCTGGTGAGCACAAGAGCATACCCTGTATCCCACCTGCCTGCAGCCAAGTGATGCTAGGGATGGCCAAGGCACAAGCTACTCCATTTTCCCTCCTTCCCAGGAAAGAAAAAGAGGTGTCGCCCTCTCCAATGTCCTTCTACCCAGATTCAGCTCTGGGCTGACACTGGCACCTGTGTCTGCTCTGGTCTTGGCTCAGGAGGTGACGTCCCCAGCACCTGCTTCTTCAGCATGCTCCTCTGCCAGAAGGATGCTTCATTCCCCAGCAAAGTGACTGGGGGATGTGGGGGTTTGCAGGATGGGTGATGTGGGGGGGCCCAGGCAGGGTGATGCATCTCAGGGTCCCAATGAGCCTCCAAAAATCCCATCCCCAGGTGAGGCAAAGGGAACCAGCTGATGGCAGGGTGGCTGTGGGTACCGGCAGCAGGGATCTTTCAAACCTGCAGCATCCCAAAATCTCCACCTCGAGGCAGCTGCAGCAGCCTGAGCCGGATTTATGCCAGAGCAGGCAGAAGCAGATGCTCTGGAAGGAGGGTGCCTTAGGCCAGCTGAGTCCCTGGGTTGGCAGGAATGTGCTCCCACATCCTGGGGTTGGATTTGAGCCTTTCAGGAGAAAACAGAGAGCCGGGGTTGATGCCAGTCCAGCCTGGTCTGAGAGGATCTCAATACTGAAGTGCCCTCCATGCCTCTAGTATAGTGAGTGGAGGGGGGGTCCTCAGGCATTTCCTTACCTCTCAGTCAATGGATAAATGGATTTTGAGGCTTTTTTTTTTTTGCTGCATCTCCTACCAAAGCCGCAGGGGGACCCTGCGTGGTCCAAAGCATCCTCACCCACCATCAATGGCTGGGATCAGCTAGGAGCTCACCCCACCAGTAGCCTGCTACCTGGATCTGGCCCAGAGCTGCAGGCAGGATGCGCAGTCTGCAATCTCCACCTAGAGCCTGGCGGAGCCTCTGCTCTGTGTTGCCTCTGCTCTGCAGTGTGGAATCATACACACAGTTATAGTTGGGATTTGACCTTGATGATTTAAGCCTGTGCTCCTTCTGAAGTTGGGAAACACTGATAAAGAGGATAGAAAAGAAAAGGGAGTGTGAGCAGCTGGCATGGGGAGTGTGAGAAGCTGGCATAGGCAGTGTGAGAAGCTGACATAGGGAGTATGGGAAGATGATATAAGGTGTGTGAGAAACTGATATTTAGTTTAGTAATGCTTTTTTAGGCATAGCCAATAGTAAAGCTAAAATAGGTGCGTGCACTATTGTTTGTAACCAATCACAGCTGGGCAAAGGGCGCATGGACACATCGTGGCTGGAAAAATGATCTATAAAAGCTGCTTGTAAATTGTAATAAACGTCTCTGGGATCACATCTACAGAGTCCGTGCATTCAGCCGCCGCAAATGGTGCCCAAACAGGGACCTGATATTCAAGTCGACTGATGGGCCTTTGAGTCGCGGTGTGTGAGCGATCGGCGGCGGCGCCTGGCTGAACGAATCGGCGGAGGAGGCAGCGGGGAAGAGCCGAGCGGTCCGGACCGGAATTAACAGCGGCGTACGAGAGCTGGAGTCTGGACCAGTGACACCTGCAGGATACAGGTGAGCAGCCAGGGACAATGAGGTCTTCCATATCGGGAGACATGAAGAATTAGGAATCAAAAGAAAGAAGAAATAAGAACCTAAAGACAGAAAAAATAAGCAACAACTGCCTCAACAGGAGGAGGTAAGCGACTGGGAACGATGGGAAGCACGGCTTTAACAGAACATAAGTCTGTAGTTCAGGTGTTGACAAAAGTGCTAGAGAAACAGAACGGCACTGTCAACAGCACTGACTTGATAAAGCTCCTGGTACTCCTGGTTTGGGTATCAGCCCATGTACCGGAGGCAAACTCTTCAAATATATACATGACAAGGACTTGGGACATTAA
This sequence comes from Tauraco erythrolophus, assembly GCF_009769465.1. Lineage (NCBI taxonomy): Eukaryota > Metazoa > Chordata > Aves > Musophagiformes > Musophagidae > Tauraco > Tauraco erythrolophus. The sequence continues at coordinate 4,226,049 of NC_141497.1, forward strand.
TTATAGATATTAAACTTTGGGACGCATTCACCCGTGGGGATGCCTCCGCACAGCAACAGCTGACAGCCTGGTGTGTTATGTTCGAGGCGTTGAAGGGCGCGGCGGGAGAGAGCGAGGGCGAGGGGACATCGGCGTCCGCTTCCCCCGGCGGAGCTGGTAGCCCCGGCAGCCCCGCTGGCACCGGCAGAGCCAGCAGCCCCGGCGGCACCAGCAGCCCCATCCCCGCCTCCCCCGCGGCCCCACCGGCAGAGGAACTGTGTGGAGCTGCCGGCCTGGAAAAGTCATCATCGAATCCTTTTGATCCAGGGCCCCAAACGAGAGACAGACTTATTTCCTCCCCCCCACTTTCCAACGATGTTGATACACTGGCACTCCCGCCAGCCGCCCCGCCCTCGGCCCCCCGCGCCCCGCGCATGCCGCTGCCGCCGTCGGCCGGGACCGCGGGCGCGATGTCTGCCTCGGCGCTGCCGCTCGTGTGCGGGAGCGAACCGCGGCTGGAGGGGCCGGAGACACGCTGCGGGCCCCGCTGTGCCGGTTCTATTGCAGCTGATGGTCCCCCTCGGCGGGAGGGGTCGGCGGCGGTTACGGAGCGCGAGCGGCCGGAGCTGCGGCAACAACAACAGCAACAACAAGGGGGGCGGCCGTTTCGGGGCGGCCGGGTCGTCGTTGCCCCCCCCACTCCGCCGCCGCTGCCGCCTCCGCCCCCCCCAGCGCCGCCGCAGGCCGCGCCGGGAGAGCGGCCGCTTGGCCACCGCCCGTGGCCCAGGTTTTACCAAGAGACAGCACATCTAACACTTAACTTGGATCATCTCGATCGGTATTGCGGGAAATAACTAATCCTCTTCTGTTCCAGCAATTTCAACAGTTAATATCAGTGTTGCAAAACCGTAAACATGCATGTTCCATTGTACATTTGCAAGTGCACACTGCGCTTCCAGGGCATATAACAGAAGGGAACAGGTGAGCTGACCCGCTCACGAGTGCAGCTCTTGTACCAAATTCGTTAATGCAGGCACAAATCTCGCATGACTGCTGCCATCAGAACACTAATGCCATTAGGTGACAATTTGGCTTTACACGAGAGCAAGCCTGCTCAATCGTACAATCGTGTAGTAGCTGTCAAAATATGATCGTGCCACCAGTGAATGGTGCTAATCCTCGTGGTTTACACTCGCAGGAACTTTGACATATCAGACACATGTATTTTTGTCATCATGAGGTATTGAGCATGTTACTGGTATTCTTTACAATCCTACTGAGCAATCGATCATAGAACATGCACATGGTACTTTGGAAAATATGCTTTTAAAACAAGAAGGGGGAATGATAGGGAAATCTCCCAACGAAACAATAGCTAAAGCGTTATAGGTGTTAAATTCCTTAAATCGAGAGCTAAACATCTTGCGATGGATAAAATGTCACACATCAGTCAAGATCAGGCCCAGGCAGGGTTACAGCAAGTGGCTTTCCAACAACTGACTGAATTGGCTAAGAGAGCATTAAGACGTGTCCTTGATTTTTGGGACAGGGGAGGCTTCCTTTGCTTCCATTCGGCAGGGAGGACAGGAACCTTATGAGCATTTCCTTGATCGGCTACAAATGGCAGTTCAGAGACAAATAGAAAATCCGGCTGCTGCAGATGTCTTGCTATTCCAGTTAGCAATTGAAAATGCTACTGCAGACTGCCAGCGAGCTCTTGATCCTATGTCATGGGTTAGGTTGAAAACTTCCTCCCACACACAGCCGGTCACTCCCCCCTCCCCCACCCCCAGGAATGAGGGAGAGAATTAAAGGATAATCGGGAAACCCGCGGGTTGAGATAAGAATGATTTTAATACAGATGATCTAATACACAGTATAGATGCTCACCACCCCCTCGTATGTGAAGCCCATCTCGTCCCGAAGCTGCAATCCCGGACGAACGCGAGGCCCCGAAATAGAGAGGGGCAGAGAGAGAGAGAGAGAGAAAAGAAAGAAAAAAACAGCAGAGCAACAGCGCAGCAAACGCAAAAGAGCAAAAGCGCAAAAAGCCTTTCTTCCCGGCTGACCCTCGCTTTTATACTGGGCATGACGCTGCATGATATGGAATACTAATTGGCCAGTTTGGCCCTCGGTCTTAAGTTCCACACAAATCACGAGGGGAATCGTGTCCCCCTTGTCCCAGCTATGCTCCCCCCTTATCCTGCCGTGCTTCTGCACTCCGGCACACTGAAAAGTCCTTGGCAGCTTGTTATCAGCGTTCTTCTCAGAGTGAGCCTCTGAGTAAAACCAAAACACGGAGCTCTTCTAGCTGTTAAAAAAACCCTCTGTCCCAGCTAAAACTAGGACAGTATCCACCCCTTATTCCATACCATGCACGTCATGCTCAAACCTTACATATATACTATTCCCTTAGCCATGGGTCATCCCTCCAAAATGTGTCTTCATCTGTTACAGCAGTCTCTCAGGGCAGGAAAGATGACGTGGAATTCACTCAGTCAGTAGAACGGATGACACGTAGTCTTTGTTGCGTGTGGCGCCTGGAGCTCGTAGTTGGTGTATCCAGCCGCTGTCTGCAGGTTGAAGATGTTGATCTCAAAGAAGTTGCTGGGTGTTCGGAATCGGTTCTGATTCTGATGAAGTTCATTCTTCATTAACCTGGATGATTCTTAATATAATGACATAAGTACAATGTGACAACCATAGCAGTGATGGTATGCAGGGACAGGGTTATTCAGCAATTAATATCACACAATTCAATTCATTTTATCATCTATTTTCACCCAACATCAAATCCCCTTGAGGTACACATCGGACTTCCCCGTCCTTTTGCATCACCCACCAAGTGCACCCAGGTCCCTGAGCAAAAGCAATCCCACGAATGGGTTTACCTTTACCCGAGGCAGGAATAACCCAGACTGTCTTCCCAAGTATATTCCTCATGTGCACTACAGGGACTTTATCTCCTTCTACAGTACGTAGAAGTTCTGATTGCGCAGGACCAGCTCGATTGGCAGATCCTCTAGTGTTGACTAACCAGGTGGCTTTTGCTAAATGCGTATCCCAATGTTTGAAGGTTCCACCACCCATTGCTTTCAGCGTGGTTTTTAGCAATCCATTATATCGTTCAATCTTCCCAGAAGCTGGCGCATGATAGGGGATGTGATATACCCACTCGATGCCATGCTCTTTGGCCCAGGTGTCTATAAGATTGTTACGGAAATGAGTCCCGTTGTCCAACTCAATTCTTTCTGGGGTGCCATGCCGCCACAAGATTTGCTTTTCAAGGCCCAAGATAGTGTTCCGGGCAGTGGCATGGGGCACAGCATAGGTTTCCAACCATCCAGTGGTCGCTTCCACCATTGTAAGCACGTAACGCTTGCCACTGCGAGTTTGTGGAAGTGTGACATAGTCAATTTGCCAAGCCTCTCCATATTGATATTTCAACCAACGCCCTCCATAACAAAGAGGTTTTAACCGCTTGGCTTGCTTGATTGCAGCACACGTTTCACATTCATGGATCACCTCTGCAATAGTGTCCATAGTTAGGTCCACCCCTCGATCGCGAGCCCATTTGTATGTGGCGTCCCTTCCTTGATGGCCTGAGGCATCATGGGCCCAACGAGCTAGAAATTTTTCACCTTTATGTTGCCAGTCCAGATCCACTTGAGCCACTTTAATCTTGGCGGCCTGATCCACCTGTTGATTGTTTTCATGTTCTTCTGTGGCCCGACTCTTGGGTACATGGGCATCTACATGTCGTACTTTCACAATCAGCTTCTCTACTCGAGCAGCAATGTCTTTCCACAACGGGGCAGCCCAGATGGGTTTACCTCTGCGTTGCCAGCTGCTCTGCTTCCATTGCCGTAGCCATCCCCACAGGGCATTTGCTACCATCCAAGAGTCGGTATAGAGATAGAGCAGTGGCCACTTTTCTCGTTCAGCGATGTCTAAAGCCAGTTGGATGGCTTTCACCTCTGCGAACTGACTTGATTCACCTTCTCCTTCGGTAGCTTCTGCGACCCGTCGAGTAGGACTCCATACAGCAGCTTTCCATTTTCGATGTTTTCCTACAAGGCGACAGGATCCGTCGGTAAACAGAGCGTATTTCTTCTCATTGTCTGATAGTTCATTATAAGGTGGAGCCTCCTCAGCACATGTCACCTCCTCCTCCTCTGGTGACATTCCAAAGTCTTTACCTTCAGCCCAGTTAGTGATCACTTCCAAAATTCCTGGGCGATTGAGGTTTCCTATCCAAGCTCTTTGTGTGATCAGCGCGATCCACTTGCTCCATGTGGCATCAGTTGCGTGGTGTGTAGACGGGACGCTCCCTTTGAACATCCAGCTGAGCACTGGCAATCGGGGTGCCAGGAGCAACTGTGCTTCCGTACCAATCACTTCAGAAGCAGCTCGGACTCCTTCATATGCTGCCAATATCTCTTTTTCAGTTGGAGTATAGTTGGTTTCGGATCCTTTGTATCCTCGACTCCAAAACCCAAGAGGTCGACCTCGCGTCTCCCCTGGCGCTTTTTGCCAGAGACTCCAGGTAGGACCGTTCTCCCCGGCTGCAGTGTAGAGCACGTTTTTGACATTTTGTCCTGTCCGGACTGGTCCCAGGGCTACCGCATGGACTATTTCTTGTTTAATTTGTTCAAAGGCTTGTTTTTGCTCTGGGCCCCATTCAAAATTTTTCTTCTTCCGGGTTATTTGATAGAGGGGTTTTACAATCTGGCTGTAGTTGGGAATATGCATTCGCCAGAAACCCACAATGCCTAAGAAAGCTTGTGCTTCCTTTTTGTTGGTTGGTGGGGACATAGCTGTTATTTTATTAATCACGTCCATCGGAATCTGACGACGCCCATCTTGCCATTTTATTCCCAAAAACTGAATCTCCTGGGCAGGTCCCTTGACTTTACTCTGTTTTATGGCAAAGCCTGCTTTCAGAAGGATTTGGATTATCTTTTCACCTTTCTCAAAAACTTCTTCTGCTGTGTTGCCCCATACAATGATGTCATCAATGTATTGCAAATGTTCTGGGGCATCACCGTGTTCCAGTGTGGTCTGGATCAGTCCATGGCAAATAGTGGGGCTGTGTTTCCACCCCTGGGGCAGTCGATTCCAGGTATACTGGATGCCCCTCCAAGTGAAAGCAAACTGTGGCCTGCATTCCGGTGCCAAAGGAATTGAGAAAAACGCATTAGCGATATCAATTGTAGCGTACCACCTGGCTGCCTTTGACTCCAGTTCATACTGAAGTTCCAGCATATCTGGCACGGCAGCACTCAATGGTGGTGTAACTTCATTCAAGCCACGATAGTCTACCGTCAGCCTCCACTCGCCATTGGACTTATGCACAGGCCATATAGGGCTGTTAAAAGGGGAGCGGGTCTTTGTGATGACTCCTTGACTCTCCAGTTGACGAATCAACTTATGGATAGGAATTAGAGAGTCTCGGTTGGTACGATATTGCCGTCGGTGCACTGTTGTATTAGCAATTGGCACCTGTTGTTCTTCGACCCTCAGTAACCCCACAGCAGAAGGGTCCGTTGAGAGACCAGGCAAAGTAGACAGCTGCCTGCCTTCTTCTGTCTCTACTGCAGCTATGCCAAAAGCCCACCGATACCCTTTTGGGTCTTTGAAATACCCTCTCTTAAGATAATCTATGCCAAGGATGCATGGTGCTTCTGGGCCAGTTACAATAGGGTGTTTTTGCCACTGCTGTCCAGTTAGGCTCACTTCAGCCTCTAACACAGTCAGTTGTTGAGACCCCCCTGTCACTCCAGAAATACAGATGGATTCTGCCCCTCTGAAGTTCGACGGTATCAAGGTGCATTGGGCACCAGTATCCACTAAAGCCTTATACTTTCTGGGGTATGATGTGCCAGGCCACCGAATCCACACAGTCCAGTAAACTCGATTATCCCTCTCCTCCACCTGGCTGGAGGCAGGGCCCCTCTAATGCCTGTTATCATATTCATCAGAGGAATCAGCAGGATTAGAGTCAGGGTGGCTAGGAGGATCAGCCTTTCCATTTTGACTAGTGGACTGCTCACTGTAGACTGGGGCAACAGCTGTCCTGGAGGAATTGGAGAAAGTTCTATTCCTGTTGGTTCTTCCTCCCAACTGGCGTACCCTGGCCTCTAAAGCAGAGGTGGGTTTTCCATCCCACCTTCTCATGTCTTCTCCATGATCACAGAGGTAGAACCACAGCTCACCCCGTGATCTGTACCGTCTCTCTTGTCTCTCTCGAGGAGGGTAACGCCTGGTTCTGACAGCTGAAATTCTAGAACGTTCGGGTGGTGGGAAATCTACTTTTTCTCTTAATTCTCGGACCTCCTCAGACAGCTTTTCCACAGCCGCAACACAGGTTCGTATAGAAGTATTATCGTATCGTCGGAGGTAGGTGACCAGATTACCTACGGATAGTGGTGCTTCATCATCCCCGAAGTCCATTATTGCCAATGAGGTGGAATATGCTGCTGGCACACTCCGTATAATCTTCTGCCACATTGGTCGTGTGCACTGGACGTCATCTGGATCTTCGAGTCTTGGTCCGCTTCTCGAGTCAAGATAAATCAACTCTCGCACAGCCAGTTCTCTCAGATACTGAATAGCTTTTTCTATGTTGGTCCACTTGCTTACATTACATGGCACCTTGTCCTTGTAGGGATACCTTTCCTTTATAGCTGCCAGGAGTCGTCTCCAGAGGCTGCGGACTTGTGTCTGTCTTCCAATTGCTTTATCAATGCCTCCATCCATGGCAAGGGCTCCCAGCTGCCTAGCTTCACTACCATCTAACTCCAAACTATTGGCTCCCATGTCCCAGCATCTGAGCAACCAAGAGACAATGGGCTCACCTTTAAGACGGCCATAATCTTTTCGAATATCTCGCAGCTCGCTCATTTTTAGAGATCTGGTGGTTATCCTCTGTTATGGTTTGAAGTGGGGGGGGAGGTCCGGGTGGCAGAAGCTGCCCATCAGACCGGACTCCCGTCCCCCTCGGGGCTTGAGCCAATCGGCGCCTCTGCGAATTGCCCTATTTACGTCGGACAAAGGAACCGGAAAGGTGTGCCGGTGCCCAGGAGCAAGGAGACGGGAGGGGGGGCACGGCCCCCGCTCCCGGCTCCCGGCCAGGCCGGCGGCCCGGGCTGGGCCCGATGCCCGCCCCGTCGAGGATGGTGGCGGCGGAGCCGCTTGGGGAACTCGGGGAGAGCCCCGCTCCTGGGGCGCCCACCGGGCCGAGTTCACCCAGAAAGGACTGAAATCTAAGAGAAACGGCCACACAGATAAGAGGTCAGTGAAGATGGAACAGAACAACGTGTGCCGCGGCTGAGTCCCCCTTGCGAGCGGCCCCTTGTAACAGCCCTCGGTGGAGCAAGCAGAGACCCACTCGCAACCAGTGGATGACCCACGTCGGGAAGAGATGCCTAAGCCTGAGACTATTGTGAATCATGGGCACAGGTAGAGACACATTTACGCATTTTACGATTTAAAGTCTGTACGGAGACGCATTTAAGGTCGGTATGACGACCCACGCCGGAGCACATTTAAAGTTTGTTGATGACCCACGCCAGAGCGAGTGGCTACAGCTCCTTAAAAGCCCAGGACTGGTAAAGCCCGCACTTGGGGCAAATCCGATGGGGTAAGGATTTGCCCCCCAGCGGGTAGGATTCACGCTTTCGCCGTGAGTAGGGGATCCACTGGAGCAAGGGACAATGGTGTAAGGACCCCTTAAGAGAAGCGGCAGTAACAACTTGGAATGAACTGACCCGCACTCCCCCATTCCCTGCCCCCCCTGCGCCGCTGGGGGGAGGAGGTAGAGCCGGAAAGAAGAAGCAAAAGTGGGGGGGAGTGGTGGTGTTTTTAAGACCTGGCCTTGTTTTCTTGTTATTCTCTCAAGTAACCGTTTTTGTGTGCTTTTCTCTTTTGTAGGTAGCTGTTAATAAATAGTTTTGCATTAAGAAAAAGCCTCTTTTGCCCGGGACCATGGTTGGTGGGTGCTCCTCTGTTCCTGTCTCGATCCTCAGCTCTTTTATTACATTTTTCTCTCCTCTCCATTTTACTGGACTGGGAGAGCTGCGTGGGTTTGGTTGCCGGACTCAGCCTAACCCACGACATCCTCTCATCTATGATGTCACTCCTCCTCCATTGAGATTTTCTCTGGGGTGAAACAGAATGCTCCCGCTTCATTTCTCGTGATGGCCCTGGTCGCTCTTCATCATCATTATCCTCTCCTCTGCGTTCTGACTTTCGCACACATTTCCTCGGTTGCTCTTCCTCCAATCGTTGTGATGGCCCTGGTTGCTCTTCTTTGTCTGGTTGCTCTGATGGCCCTGGTTGCTCTTCCTCATTTGGTTGTTGTGATGGCCCTGATTGCTCTTCTTCATCTTCTAACTTTTGTATACATTTTCTTTTCCTTACGGGGGCAACTGATACCATTGTAGTCTGAGTAGCTATAGTGCTTGTCATGGGAGTTGAGATGGCAAGCACAATAACCCGAGAAATAAATTGATATACACCCCTAAATGGCCGATTGATTTTGAATATATAGATAATTAAACATATATTCAGGAGACCTTGCAGGACAATCAAACCGGTTAAATTATTCCAATGATGTTCGGCATTATCAAAATCAACGTAAGCTTTTGTGAATGAAAAGTCACCGGTATAATTGGCGATGACATCCGCCAGGTGACGCTCAAAATTAATAAACGAGCTCCACATCACCATCCCCCTCTGCACCGCCGAATACAAAGACTGAGCCGGTCCCAGCACCGATGATCTTATCAGAGTTACACCGTACAGTATAGCAAGACCCTTAATTACCGATAACATACTTTTCATGCCAGTCCAACACCCAGAGCCAGAAAACTGCATAAACATTCCGCCTAACATCATATAGGGTAGATAAGGTAATAAATTATAAATGTCCGGTAACATGTATGCAAGGATAACAAACAGCATTCCAGCCAGCAACATCGTTATCTCAACCCCTTCGGGCCCCACGTTGGGCGCCAATTAAGACTGTCATGGGTTAGGTTGAAAACTTCCTCCCACACACAGCCGGTCACTCCCCCCTCCCCCACCCCCAGGAATGAGGGAGAGAATTAAGGGATAAATGGGAAACCCGCGGGTTGAGATAAGAATGATTTTAATACAGATGATCTAATACACAGTGTAGATGCTCACCACCCCCTCGTATGCGAAGCCCGTCTCGTCCCGAAGCTGCAATCCCGGACGAACGCGAGGCCCCAAAATAGAGAGGGGCAGAGAGAGAGAGAGAGAGAAAAGAAAGAAAAAAACAGCAGAGCAACAGCGCAGCAAACGCAAAAGAGCAAAAGTGCAAAAGAGCCAAAGCGCAAAAGCCCCTCTTCCCGGCTGCCCCTCACTTTTATACTGGGCATGACGCTGCATGATATGGAATACTAATTGGCCAGTTTGGCCCTCGGTCTTAAGTTCCACACAAATCACAAGGGGAATCGTGTCCCCCTTGTCCCGGCTATGCTCCCCCCTTATCCCACCGTGCTTCTGCACTCCGGCACACTGAAAAGTCCTTGGCAGCTTGTTATCAGCGTTCTTCTCAGAGTGAGCCTCTGAGTAAAACCAAAACACGGAGCTCTTCTAGCTGTTAAAAAAAACCTCTGTCCCAGCTAAAACTAGGACATCCTATCAGAAATCGGGCAAAAACAATTGCAGATTTAATAAAGGCGTGTCAGAATGTGGGCTCGGAACACTATAAAGCAGAGTCCACACACAGAGTGTACACAGGTCCCACCACTCGAAGTCCACCGGTGTGAAGTCCACCAACTTGGCTGTGCTTTTAGCAGGCAGTGGCAGCAAGCAGGAGCAGCAGGCAGCAGGCAGCAGCCTGGCCAGGGATGCTCCTGACATTGCTAACCACCAGCCTGAGAGACCAAGAGGAACCTCCACTGAGTCCCACCACCACTGGAAGATGCCCAGATAGGACATCCACTGGCTAGTGGAGATGATGGGACACCAAGTACCATCCCTGAGTTCACACCACGTGCTGGAGCAGAGGCTGGTCCCCACCATGGCCTTGCAGCCTTGGCCTCTCCAGGGTGAAAAGGAGCTAGGAGAAACCACATACAATTTATTTAGAGAGTAAAGGTGACAGCTATTTTTTCACGACACACCTGAGCATTGCACTATAAAATCTTACCAGCACATTGAATTAAAGTCAAATATGCCATTCTTTAAACTCTAAGGCTTTTTTTTTTTTGCAATTTAGTCCTGCTTCACATCAATCTCTCAACTGCACGACGCCCTGCTACTCAAAACTAAACATTATCTCTGTGCGGAGCCATGAGCATGGCTGTGTTGGATGGACTCCAGCCCTCAGCTACCTGCAGAGCAGTGGGGAATAACCCCCTTGGCATCCCCTGTGTTGCCCACTGGTACGTCAGTGGCCCTATGGCCACCTCCAACTGCAACTCAACTCCTTGAGGGGCTGCAGGCCCTGAAACCCATCCCTGGGCTTGGGCTGAAGACCGATGTGCAATGCAACCCCACAGTCGATTTAATTTGGGGTCCAGCTCAGCTATTCCCAGCTCAGAGGGCTCCTAGTGCTTGTGGGTCACAGCTCCTGTCCCCATTCCCTCCTTCCTATCAGTGGGAAATTGTTGCCTTTTTTTTTTTTTTTTTTGCACTCCATTAAAACCCCAGATCTTGGATTAAACCCTTTTTTGCACTCCATTAACCCCACCCTCATCTCACCATCAGCCTCTAAGGAGGTGATGTCTCGTGCTCCCTTGCCCCCGCCACATTCCCGCATCATGGAAAGGCTGTGAAGGAGCCAGATGGCTCCTACAGCCACTGCTCTGCTCGGGAAAAGCAGCGAGTTTAAAGCACATAGCTCGACATTTAATCTGGGGCTCTCCAATAACTCACAGACCCACATGGGAACTGTCTGCCAGCAGCTCCTGTAACCTCAATGGCAAAGCTGAGTGAGCGTTATTACTATAGGCAGACAGTGATGGTTTGCCCAGACTCATAGTTAATGGTGGGGCCAGCTCTGATACCCAGCTCTGCCCTTCACCTGCTGGCACAGGCAGGGTGCCAGCCTGCTCCCCTGGCTTTCTCTCCTGCCCGCTTCCCACGCTTGCACAGGTTATGTTTGGCCCCAGATGACTATGCAAAATAATAATAACAAATTATTACATTTAATAAAAAATAAAAATATAAAATAATAAATAATAACAATAACAATAATAAAATTATAAACACCCTGTTACAGAATTACAGAGCATCTTCATCTTCAAAGATGCAATTTAGGGCAAGCAAGAGGGAATATGTCTCCTTCCCGCTCCTCCTTTTCTCCGTGCTTGAGAGCAGGAGGATGCAGGCAGCTGGGGATGCTCCTCAGAGCTACTTGTGGGGCTGCACTCTCCGTTCCCCTCCCAGCCTGTATACATATATATAACATATATATGTGTGTGCATGAATTTAGATGTGCCTTTGAATTCCCTGGGCATATAGAAAATAAATCCCATCTGTTAAGCTGCATTTAGCAGGCAGCTTTCACTGGTGAGTCTCACAGCAGTGTACAAAACCAGGACAGCTCTGTCAACATCAGCGCAGAAACGTAAGGAAAAAGGTTTCCAAGCTCTGCAAGTTTCTGCAAACCCCCAAACAAAACTGTTTATTCAAGGGCACCATCATTTGCTATTTCTCTGCCTGTCAGTCGCCGAAGGAGCTGCTCCGGAGCCGGCCCGACCCGCTGCGGAGCGGCAGATCTCGGCGCACACGGGCTTTTCCTGAAGAAGTCAGGAGACGCCGAGGGAGTGAAGAGACACACACACTCCCCCTCCTCCGCAAGGAGCCGGCAGCTCTCGCGGGAGACGCTGACGTGGCCTGGGCGTTGCCAGAGCAACGGCGGCCCCTCCCACCCCTATAAAAGACCCGCCCAGGGAGCGTGAGTGATTAGGAGTGTGGTAGTTCGTGAGGAAGCAGTTGGTCGAGTTTAGTTGGTGGCCATCACCCTCTCAGAAAAAACTCGGCCATGGTGACCACCCGGTTGCAGGCAAAGGCCTCTGCACTCAGCAAGAGGGATGTGGGAGCGCAGACAGAGCTCCCACAGAAAGATGAGGCTGCTCAGGTCTCAGGCTGTAGGGAGTGCCTGAGCCTCTCCATGGTAAGTGGTGAGAACAACTGTGTGAGGTGTGACCAGGTGGAGGATCTGCTCATCATGGTCACAGAGCTGAGAGAGGAAATAGAAAGGTTAAGGAGCATCAGGGAACCTGAGAAAGAGAGAGACTGGTGGTGTCAGGCTCTGCCTGACCTGAAGCAAAACCAGGAAGAGCCACAAAAGGAAACCCAAAATGAAGGGGATTTTGGTTCCTCACCCCACAAGGCAGAGAACAGTAACTCAAAGGTGAGCCACGAATGGAAACAAATCTGTGCTTGGGGAAACAGATAACCCCCCTCCTTGCCTACCTCAGCTCCCTGGGTGTCCCTGCACAACAGGTATGAGGCTCTGGAGGTGGAAGGCCCATCAATGGATGATGTGGCTGAGGGACCATCTGCACTGGAGGTGTCACCAGGGTCAGAGAGGACTACCCATTGTATCAAGACCACCTCCATAGGGAAGAAAAGAAGGGTAGTAGTTAAAGGAGACTCCCATTTGACGGGGACAAAAGGTCCAATATGCCGGACTGACCCTGTTCTGAGGGAAGTCTGCTGCCTCCCTGGAGCCCAGGTTAAAGATGTTGCTAGGAAACTTCCTAGCCTGGTACGGCCCATGGATTACTATCCGTTATTGCTCTTCCGTGTGGGAGGTGATAAAGCTGAAACATGGAGTCCAAGGGCAATCAAAAGAGACTTCAGGGCCCTGTGAAAGATGGTAAGAGGATCTGGGGCACAGGTTATCATTTCTTCTGTCCTTCCAGTAGCGAGCAGTGACACTGGAAGAAGCAAATGCATCCAATTGATTAATATGTGGCTCCGTGGCTGGTGTCATTGCCATAATTTTGGCTTTTTTGATAATGGGAGGATGATCTAACAGAACTACTGGCACCAGATGGGACTTGTCTTTCTCAGAGTGGAACAAGGGTCTTAGCGCAACAGCTAGCAGGGCTCATTGGCAGGGCTTTAAACTAGATTTGAAGGGGGAGGGGGGGAATATCAAGAATGATAAAGATATGCTGGAAGCACCTGAAGAACAGCAGAAAGGAATTCCAGCTGCTCCAGCCAGGAAGTCAGATTGATCTGGGGCCCAACTTAAATGCCTCTACACTAATGCATGCAGCATGGGGAATAAGCAAGAGGAGTTAGAAGTGTGTGCGCGCCTGTTGGGATATGATCTTATTGGCATCACGGAGATGTGGTGGGATGAATCGTATGACTGGAGTGTCAGAATAGAAGGGTACAGGCTCTTTAGAAAGGACAGGCAGGGGAGCAGAGGAGGAGAAGTTGCCCTCTATGTCAAAGACCAGCTGGAGTGCATGGAGCTGCACCTGGGGATGGATGAGGAGCCAACTGAGAGCTTATGGGTCAGGATTAAAGGGAGAGCAGGGACAGGGGACATGGTAGTGGGGGTCTGCTACAGACCACCTGACCAGGAGGACTGAGTGGATGAGGCCCTCTACAGACAGATAGGAGCAGTCTCATGCTCACAAGCCCCCATGAGGACTAGGAACTTCAACCAACCCGATATCTGTTGGACAACACAGCAGGGCATAGGCAATCCAGGAGATTCCTGGGTCGGGGCAATCCCAAGCACAAGTACAGGCTGGGTGGAGAATGCATTGAGAGCAGTCCTGAGGAGAAGGACTTGGGAGTGCTGGTGGATGAGAAGCTCAACATGAGCTGGCAATGTGCGCTGGCAGCCCAGAAAGCCAACTGTATCCTGGGCTGCATCAAAAGAAGCGTGGCCAGCAGGTTGAGGGAGGTGATTGTGCCCCTCTACTCAGCTCTCGTGAGACCCCACCTGGAATACTGCATTCAGCTCTGGAGTCCCCAACACAAGAAGGACATGGAGCTGCTGGAGCGGGTCCAGAGGAGGGCCACGAAGATGATCCGAGGGCTGAAGCACCTCTGCTATGAAGACAGGCTGAGAGAGTTGGGGCTGTTCAGCCTGGAGAAGAGAAGGCTCTGGGGTGATCTTATTGCAGCTTTCCAGTACTTAAAGGGGGCCTACAGGAAAGCTGGAGAGGGACTTTTTACAAGGGTGTGTAGTGATAGGACAAGGGGCAATGGCTTTAAACTGAAAGAAGGCAGATTTAGATTAGATCTAAGGAACAAATTCTTCACTTTAAGGGTGGTGAGGCACTGGAACAGGTTGCCCAGAGAAGTTGTGGATGCCCCATCCCTGGAAGGAACCCCATGGCAGGGGATTTGGAACGCTGGTCGAGGAGATGCTCTTTAGAGGAGTTGTCTGCAGACATGGGGATGCCATGACAGCATGTCCTGGTTTCAGCTTTTACAGAGTTGGCTCTTCTTTTTAGCAGCTGGAAGAGCTCCGTGTTTTGGTTTTACTCAGAGGCTCGCTCTGAGAAGAATCCTGACAGCGCGCTCATGTTTATTTCATAGAATTCATAGATTTTCTAGGTTGAAAAAGGCCTTAGAGATCATCCAGTCCAACTGTCCCTCATCTCCCATTAAACCATATCCTTAAGTAGTTCATCCACCCTTTTCTTAAACACATCCAGGGATGGGGACTCAACCACCTCCCTGGGCAGCCTATTCCAGTGGCTGACAACCCTTTCAGAGAAGAAATTCTTTCTAACATCCAACCTGAATCTCCCCTGACTAAGCTTATACCCATTTCCTCTTGTCCTATCACCCATCACTAATGTAAAGAGCCCTTCCCCTACCTCCCCACCATCCCTTTGGTTTGATTGGCAAGACCTGCCTTTCATAAACCCATGTTGACTGGGCCTGATCACCTGGTTAACCTGTATGTGCTCATTAATAGCACTCAAGATAACCTGTTCCATGACTTTGCTCGTCACTGAGGTCAGACTGACAGGCCTGTAGTTCCCCGGATCCTCCTTCCGCCCTTTTTTGTAAATGGGAGTAACATCCGCCAGCCTCCAGTCCAGCGGAACTTCCCCAGTGAGCCAAGACTGCCCAAAGATAATGGACAGGGGTTTGGCAATGACATCTGCTAGCTCTCTCAGGACCCTCGGGTGGATACCATCAGGCCCCATAGACTTGTGGGCATCCAGTTGGCGAAGCAGATCCTTGACCTGTTCCTCTTGGATCACAGGAGCTTCGATTTGCTCTCCCTCCTTGCTCTCAGACACCATAGGCCAGCTCACCTGGGAACTACTAACCTTATTATTAAAGACTGAGGCAAAGAAGGCATTAAGGACCTCAGCCTTGTCCTCATCCCTAGTGACTAACGTACCCCCTGTGTCCAGTAGGGGCTGGAGGTAATCTTTAGCCCTCCTTTTGTTCTTAATGTATTTATAGAAGGACTTTTTGTTGTCCCTTACGGAGCAGGCTAGTCGAAGTTCCAATTGGGCTTTTGCCCCCCTGATTATCTCCCTACATGCCCTAACTTCCTCCCTGGATGCCTGCCCGTTCTTCCAAGACTTATAGACTTCCCTTTTTCTTTTGAGGTGTTCCCAAATCTCCTTGGTCATCCAAGCTGTTTTTCTACCCCGGCGGCTCGATTTCTGGCACACAGGGACCGCTCGCTCCTGTGCCTCCAGAATTTCCTTTTTGAGGAGTAACCAGCCCTCCTGAGCCCCCTTACCCTTGAGAGCTTTCTCCCACTGGACTTTATTAACCAGACTTCTAAACAGTCCAAAGTCAGCTCTCCCAAAGTCCAGCTTGGCCGTTTTAGTGCTCCCCCTCCTAACTTCCCCTAGAATTGAGAATTCTATTATCTCGTGGTCACTATGCCCCAGGCGTCCTCCAACCTTCACATCTCCCACGAGACCTTCTCTGTTCACAAACAGCAGGTCTAGGGGAGCACCTTCTCTAGTCGGTTCACTGACCAGTTGTGATAGGAAGTTGTCCTCCACACACTCCAGGAATCGCCTAGTCTGTTTCCTGACTGCCATGTTATACTTCCAGCAGACATCAGGTAGGTTAAAGTCACCCATAAGGACAAGGGCTAGTGAGCGCAAGACTTCCCCCAGTTGTTTAAAAAATAGTTCATCAGCCTCACCGTCCTGATAGGGTGGCCTGTAGCAGATTCCCACTACAATATCTGCCTTCATAGACTTCCCTTTGATTTTTACCCACAGACACCCCACCAAGTCATCCCCAACATTAAACTCTAAGCAGTTTAGACCTTCCCTTACATAAAGGGCAACCCCGCCACCTCTCTTACCTCTCCTATCCCTCCTGAAGAGCTTGTAGCCATCCATGGTAGCACTCCAATCATACGAGTCATCCCACCATGTTTCTGTGATGGCAACTATGTCATAGTTTCCCCGGTTAACAAGGGCTTCCAGTTCCTCTTGTTTATTGCCCATACTGCGTGTGTTCGTATAGAAGCACTTAAGTTGGGCTCTCGACCCCATCGCACCCCTGGGGGGGTAGCATTAATTCCTGAGCCGTTATTTATGGGATTTTCTTTTACCTCAAGGCAACTTGTGTGTTGCCCCTTACTACACATATCACCCCCTACTATCACTGAGGTGGCAGGCCGAAGGTACCTGCCTACACTCCTCTCGTCAGACACTGGAGGGCCATCCTCGGCTGTTATTCCTCCAAGTCTGGCAATGCCTCCCACCCCCTTCACATCTAGTTTAAAGCCCTGTTGTCGATCCAAGCTAGTTCTGCAGCAAGAAGCCTTTTCCCCCATGGAGACAAATCCGCCCCATCCCTGGATAGAAATTCTGGCCTTGAGAAGGTCAGCCCGTGGTTAAAGAACCCTAGGTTTTGTTCCTGTCATGGTTTGATGTGGAGGGGGTGGGAGTTCTGGTGGCAGGAGAGGGGTTTTGCTCCGTGTGACCTCCCTGGTTTTGGAACCGGGTTAGACTTGGTTCTGGCCACTAGATCAGGCTCCCATCCCCCTCAGGCTTGAGCCAATCAGCGCCTCTGCGAATTGCCCTATTTAAGTCAGGACAAAGGAACCGGAAAACGTGCTTTGCCCAGGAGCAAGCAGAGAAGGGAGGAGGGCACTGCCCCCGCTCCCTGGCTCCCGGCCGGGCGGCTGCCTGCGTCAGGCCGGCGCCGCCCACGGAGAATGGCGGCGGCGGCGGAGCCGTCTGGGGAACTCGGGGAGCACCCCGCTCCTGGGGTGCCCACTGGGCTGAGTTCACCCGGAGAGGACTGAGATCTGAGAGAAACAGCTGCATCGACACCAGGTCAGTGAGGATGGAGCAGGAGGAGGTGTGCCGGAGCCGAGTTTCCCCTGCAGCTGGTGGTGAGATAGCAGGCGGCCCCCCTGCAACCAGGACAGCCTCGGTGGAGTAGAGACCCACTCACAGCCCATGGGGAGAAGATGCCTGAGCCTGAGGATGGTCGTGTTGGGACGCACGACAAGGCAGAGAGGCATCTGGAGTCTGCGTGACGACCCACGAGTTGCGAGTGGCTACAACTCCCTAAGTATCCAAGACTGTGGTAAAGCCCACACTGGGGCAATCTGTGGGGAAGGATTGTTTCCTGTGGGCTGGACTCACGCTGGAGAAGTTTGTGGATTTTTCCTCGTGGGTAGGGGATCCACTGGAGCAGGGGGAAAGGGTGTAAGGACTCCTCCTTTAAGAAAGAAGCAGCAGTAACAGCACGGAATGAACTGACCTGCACTCCCCCAGTCCCTGCTCCCTGCGCTGCTGGGGGGAGGAGGTAGAGCCAGGAGGAAAAGGAAAGGGGGCGGGGGGGAAGGTGTCGGTTTTAAGATCTGGCTTTGTTTCTTTCTATCCTCTCAAGTAACCGGTTTTGTTTCCCTTCGTCCTTTTAAGTAACCATTAATAAACTGTTTTGCTTTAAGAAAGCCCAGTCTGTTTTGCCTGGGACCATGGTTGGTGGGTGCTCCCTCTGTTCTTGTCTCAACCCTCAGTCCCTTTATTTTTTTTTTTTTCTCCTCTCTACTTTACTGGAGAAGGAGAGACTGTGTGAGTTTTAGTTGCTGGATCAGCCTAAAACCACGACAGTTCCTCACACCACTTATGTAGCCAAATAGTTAAATCCTCGCTCTTTGTTTTCCCTCTCATGTCATTTCCCAAAGTCAGTATGATAGAGGAGAATATCACTTGGGCCCCCGATCCCTTCACCATTCTTCCCAAAACCCTGAGATCCCTCTGAATTGCCCGAATGTTTCTTTTCCTAAAGTCATCATTACCAACTTGGAAAATAAGAAGGGGATAGTAATCTGTGGGCCTGACTATAGATGGGAGTTTTTTATCACATCCCTAATTGTTGCCCCAGGAAGGGAGCAGACCTCCCTATGTAAAGGATCAGGTCTACAAATTTGGCCCTCCACACCCCTCAAAAGGGAGTTGCCTAAAACAATCACCCGCCTTTTCTTCTTAACTGAGGATGTCTTCATGGTATGTGTGGACCTCGGGAAGGATACTAGCGTGTGTGTTGTCATCCTCCCTGGGGGTCAGTTCCACTTGCAGAGCTTCATATCTGTTATGCAACGGAACCTGGGAGGTAGATGTGGGAGCAGAGGGGGCAGGCTTGTGGCACTGGGCAGGGACCTGCTGCCATTCCTCATGCCCACCTGGATTCCTCTTCCCGGCCAGGCAGGGAGAGGGTGGGGGCTCCTCAGTCTGAGAAGCTGTGGTAGCCTGTTGGGTCTATGGGAGGGAGCACAGGGTGCTGGTCCATTGGTCAATCTCCCTCTTGCACTCCCTGATGGCCCTCAACCTGTTCACCTCCTCTCTGAGCTCTGTCACCAGGCGGAGGAGTTCCTCCACCCTGGCACAGCTCCCACAAGTGACTTCCCCAGTGGTGACCTGAGCCGATGCACTTGGGGGGCAAGTCCTACAGCTTCCCTGGGTGGCAGCATGCACCCAGTGGGGGACCATCTGGGAGGCTGCGTCGGTCATGGCTGGCACCGGGCTGAGGGCAGCCTTTGCTTTATGCCTAGTGACCACCATGATAGTCAGGGACTTCCGACCGGGCTCGACGCTTTGCCTGCGCGAACTGCCGCGCCCCCTTACTCTGCCGCGCCACGCCCCTGTTTGCCCGCTCCGGGTCGCAGCGCTCCTCAGGGCCCTTTAAATCTCCCGCGTCTGTTTCTGGGGCCGCCCCCTTGCGTCAGCAGTCACGTAGGCACTGCCGGAACCGGGACACAGGAGATCCTGGCTCCCGCCTGGCTTTTAACTCACTCAACACTTGCTTTTTCCACCTCAATCCACCCCCCGGCCGCAGAACTTACTGTCCGTGCTACCGAGGCGCGCAGAAAGGCACTGAGGCCTCAAGGACTTTTCAGCTGCCGTGTTCTTGCCAGTGTGCAGGAGCACAACAGGATAAGGGGGGAGCATGGCCGGGACAAGGGGTCCACAACTCTCCTTGTGATTTGAATTTAGATTTAGGGTCAAACTGGCCAATGAAGTATTCCATATCATGCAGCGTCATGCCCAGTATGTTGATGAGGGTTGACTGGAAAGAAGGGCTTCTGCTCTTCCAGAAATTCTCTTCCGAGGGCACTCTCAGACTCTTGGTCTCTCTTGGAGTGCTATCTCCATTTCATTCTCTTTTCGGGTCTCTTACTTGTCCGGGATTTTGGTGTCGGGACTTATCTGTTTCAGGATTGCTTGCCAGAACAGGACAGGCCTTGGTCAAGGGGTGGTGAGCAATTACACTGTGCATCACTTGTTTGTATATATTATTAGCATTATATATATTCATATATTATTATTCTTTTATAATTACTTTTAATTTATTATTATTATTATTAAACTGCTCTTATCTCAACGCACAGGTCTCCTTCCCTTTTCCCCTTTAATTTTCTTTCCAGTTCCCTAGGGGTGGGGGAGGGTGAGGGAGCAGCTGGGTGGCTTTTAGTTGCTGGCCGGCCTAAACCAGGACAGTGACAGTCCTTTGTTGTGCACAACGTGGGGCTCATGGGGCTCGAAGGGTTGAGATAATGACAGATTTCACTGGAATGTGTTAAAACAAATCTGCTGTAGTTGTTCATTGTGTTTCCTTGGATGTCGCTGACTGGAATGTTGTTTTATGTGCTCTGAGTTGTTTTTGAAGTTCTATAATTTAGCACCTCATCTGACATATGTGCTGTTTGTCGGTATTTATTTGCGGTTTACTATCTCTGGGTGTTGGACTGGGATGAAAAGCATTATTTTGCTAATTAAGAGTATTGCTGTGCTGTGCGATGTTGATAAAATCATGGGTGTTGGGACCAATTCTGTACCTGTATTGGACGGTGCAGGGGGGGGTGTGGTGATGCGGACTTCATTTATGAACTTTAAGCACCACCTGACTGGTATTGTTGCTAACTACACCAGTAGCTTTTTTTCTTTTGGAGAGCCGATATGTGAGGGGGATGTCTCCTTTCACTTTCCCCTCCCCCTCCCGACCATTTACAAAAACTCTTCAGAATTCTGAGAATGCTGAATATCATTGGAATGGTCAAACCAGAATAATCCTGTTGCAAGGTCTCCTGATTGTATGTCTAATTATGTATGTAATGAGGGTTAATGGACAAATTAGAAATTTCTACCAATTCATTACTGGTATTACTTCACTTGCTATCTCAACCCCTGCGACAAGCACTGCGGCTACTCAGACCTCGACTTCTGCTACTAGTGCTTGGAGCAAATGCAGGCGCTGTACTCAAGCCCCTGCAACAAGCACTGCAGCTACTCAGACCCCGGCATCTGCTACACCTACTCAAACCCTGACAATAAGTACCATGGCTACTCAGACCACAATGGAGGGCATCACAGGGTCTGTGCTGTTATCAGTTGCCCCCATACAGAAGAGGAAATGTACACAAAAGTTGACACGCTTAGTAAAGGATGAAAAAGAAGAGAAAGCAGGGCCATCATGACAACAGAAGGAAGAAGAACTTTCTGCTTCCGCTCGAGCAGGAACTCAGTGAAAGACAGTGGAGACAGAACTGGAGACAGAAGAAGAGGAAGAGGAAGCAGACTACTCTAAAGCAGGGCTGTCATGACAATGGGGAAACAGGAAGAATGTCTCGCTTCCCTCCAAGGAAGATCTCAGCAGAGGAGAGAGAAAGATCTCATAGATGAGATGATAACCACCTGATCTCTATCCTTGAATGAGCTGTGAGACATTCAAAAAGATTACAGCCCTCATCAAGGTGAGCATATTGTCACCTGGCTGCTCAGATGCTGAGAAAAGGGGGCAAGTAGCCTGGATTTAGACAGTAGAGAAGTCAGGCAGCTGGGATTCCTCGCTAGGGACGGAGGCATTGATAAAGTGATTGGAAAAGGGACACAAGTCCGCAGCCTCTGGAAACGGCTCCTGGCAGGTGTAAGGGAAAGGTATCCCTACAAGGAAGAGATTTCATGTAATCCAGGCAATTGTGTCAACATAGAGAGAGGTATCCAGTACTTGAGGGAAATAGCTGTGGGAGAGGTGATTTATGACGACCCGAGAAACATATGTTTACCCAAAGATCCGGATGAAGTCTGGTGCACACGACCCATGTGGCAGAAGGTTCTACAGAGCGCACCACCATCATACTCTTCCTCACTGGCAGTAATGCGTCTTCTCCGAGATCCACCAACCATGGGTGATGTGGTTACTTGACTCTGGCAATATGAAGAGAGTACTTCCCTATGGGCCTGCATCTCGGCTGTGGAGAAATGGTACCAGGAGTTCTGACAATTTAAAGAAGAAATCTCCTCCTCCCCACCTGTACATTCCAGAATTTCTGCTATTGGAAGCAAGCTTTCCCCTAGTCAAGAGAGACGATATATGCCATGGGGCAGGCTGTGGTTTTACCTGTGTGATCAGGGAGAAGACATTAGAAGGTGGGATGGAAAACCTACCTCGGTACTAGAGGCACAGGTATGCCAGTTGCAAGAAAAAACACCCAGAAATAGGGATTTTTCTGGTTCTTCCAGGAAAGTTGTTGCTCCAGTCTCCGGTGAGCAGTTTCCCAGACGAAGTAGGAGAGGCTAATCCTTCTCTCAGTCCTTTCCTTAATCCTAATCCTGCTGATCGTCCTGCACAAGGAGTGAGTTATGGACATGATAACAGGTATTAGAGGGGCCCTGCCTCCAGCTAGGTGGAGGAAAGGGACAATCGAGTTTACTGGACTGTGTGGATTCGGTGGCCTGGTACTTCAGACCCCCCAAAAGTATAAGGCTCTAGTGGACGCTGGTGCCCAATGCACTTTGATGCCATCAAACTTTAGAGGGGCAGAACCCATCTACATTTCCAGAGTGACAGGGGTGTCCCAAGAGCCGACTGTGTTAAGAGGCTGAAGTGAGCCTAACTGGTAAGCAGCGGCAAAACCACCCCATTGTGACTGGCCCAGAAGCTCCATGCATCCTGGGCATAGATTATCTTAAGAGAGGGTATTTCAAGGACCCAAAAGGGTATCGGTGGGCTTTTGGCATAGCTGCAATAGAGACAGAGGAAGTCAAGCAGTTGTCTACTTTGCCTGGTCTCTCAACGGATCCTTCTGCTGTGGGATTGCTGAGGGTCGAAGAACAACAGGTGCCAATTGCTACTACAACAGTGCACCGACGACAATATTGCACCAACTGAGACTCCGTGATTCCTATCCATCAGTTGATTTGTCAGCTGGAGAGTCAAGGAGTGATTTCAAAGACCCGCTCACCTTTTAACAGCACCATATGGCCAGTGCGCAAGTCAAATGGAGAGTGGAGACTGACAGTAGACTATCATGCTCTGAATGAAGTCATGCTACCACTGAGTGCTGCTGTGCTGGACATGTTGGAACTTCAGTATGAACTGGAATCAAAGGCAGCCAAGTGGTATGCCACAACTGATATCGCTAACGTGTTTTTCTCGCTCCCTTTGAGAGCAGTGCAGGCCACAGTTTGCTTTCACTTGGAGGGACATCCAGTACACCTAGAATCAACTGCCCCAGGGGTGGAAACACAGCCCTACTATTTGCCATGGACTGATCCAGACTGCACTTGGACAGGGTGGAGCCCCAGAACATTTGCAATACATTGATGACATCATTGTATGGGGCAACACAGCAGAAGAAGTTTTTGAGAAAGGGAAGAAAATAATCCACATTCTTCTGAAAGCTGGTTTTGTCATAAAACAAAGTAAGGTCAAGGGACCCACACAGGAGATTCAGTTTTTGGGAATAAAATGGCAAGATGGGCGTCGTCAAATTCCAATGGATGTGATTAATAAAATAACAGCTATGTCTCCACCAACCAACAAAAAGGAAGCACAAGCTTTCTTAGGCATTGTGGGTTTCTGGCGAATGCATATTCCAGATTACAGCCAGATTGTAAAACCCCTCTATCAAGTGACCAGGAAGAAGAATAATTTTGTATGGGGCCCTGAGCCACAACCCTTTGAAGAAATTAAACAAGAAATAGTTCATGCAGTAGCCCTGGGGCCAGTCTGGACAGGACAAGATGTCAAAAATGTGCTCTACACTGCAGCCGGGGAGAAAGGTCCTACCTGGAATCTCTGGCAAAAAGCACCAGGGGAGACTCGAAGTCGACCCCTCAGGTTCTGGAGTCGGGGGTCCAAAGGATTCGAAGGCAACTATACTCCAACTGAAAAAGAGATACTGGCAGCATATGAAGGAGTCTGAGCTGCTTCAGAAGCGGTTGGCACTGAAGCACAGTTGCTCCTGGCACTCCGACTGCCAGTGCTGGGCTGGATGTTCAAAGGGAGTGTCCCCTCTACAGATCACGATACTGATGCTACATGGAGCAAGTGGATCGCACTGATCACACAAAGGGCTCAGATAGGAAACCCCAATTGCCCTGGAATTTTGGAAGTGATCACAAACTGGCCAAAAGTTAAAGACTTTAGAATGTCACCAGAGGAGGAGGAGGTGCCACATGCTGAAGAGGCCCCACTGTGTAAAATAAACTATCAGACAATGAGAGGCAACATGTCCTGTTCACTGATGGGTCCTGTTGCATTGTAGGAAAACATCGAAGGTGGAAAGATGCTGTGTGGAGTCCTACACAATCAATTGCAGAAGCTGCCGAAGGAGAAGGTGAATCGAGTCAGTTTGCAGAGGTGAAAGTCATCCAACTGGCTTTAGACATTGCTGAACGAGAAAAGCGGCCAATGCTCTATCTCTATACGGACTCATGGATGGTAGCAAATGCCCTGTGGGGATGGCTACGGCAATGGAAGCAGAGCAACTGGCAACGCAGAGGTAAACCCATCTGGGCTGCCCCATTGTGGAAAGACATTGCTGCTCGAGTAGAGAAGCTGGCTGTAAAAGTAGGTCATGTAGATGCTCATGGACCCAAGAGTCGGGCCACTGAGGAACATCAAACCAATCAACAGGTGGATCAGGCCACTAAGATTAAAGTGGCTCAGGTGGATCTGGACTGGCAACACAAAGGAAAAGATGCACCATGTAGATGGGCATGTGATCTTTCAAACATTGGGATACACCTTTAGCCAAAGCCACCTGGTTAGTCAACACTAGAGGATCTGCCAATCGAGCTGGTCCTGCCCAATCAGAACTTCTACGTACTGTAGAAGGGGATAAAGTCCCTGTAGTGCACATGAGGAATATACTCGGGAAGACAGTTTGGGTTATTCCTGCCTCGGGTAAAGGTAAACCCATTTGTGGGATTGCTTTTGCTCAAGGACCTGGGTGCACTTGGTGGGTGATGCAGGAGGATGGGGAAGTCTGATGTGTACCTCAAGGGGATTTGATGTTGGGTGAAAATAGATGATAAAATGAATTGAATTGTGTGATATTAATTGCTGAATAACCCTGTCACTGCATACCATCACTGCTATGGTTGTCATAGATTATACTAATGCCATTATATTAAGAATCATTCAGGTTAATGAAGAATGAACTTCGACAGAACCAGAACTGATTCTAGACACCCAGCAACTTCCTTGAGATCGACATCTTCAACCTGCAGACTGTGGACATGGACTGTTGCCAGATGCACCAACTACGAGCTCCAGATGTCACATGCAACGGAGACTACGTCATCTGTTCTACTGACTGAGCGAATTCCACATCATCTTTCCTGCCCTGAGAGACTGCCATGACAGATGAAGACTGGAGTTACGAACTAAATGAACTTAACACACATTTTGGAGGACTGACCCATGGACTAAGGGAATAGTATCTATGTATATATGTGAGGTTTGAGCATGACGTGCATGGTATGGAATAAGGGGTGGATACTGTCCTGGTTTCAGCTGGGACAGAGTTAGCTCTTCTTTTTAGCAGCTAGAAGAGCTCTGTGTTTTGGTTTTAGCCTGAGACTTGCTCTGAGAAGAACGCTGACAGCGCACTGATGTTCGTAGTTGGCAGTGAGACCTCAAGGACTTTCCATCTGCCGTGTTCTTGCCAGCGTGCAGAAGCACAACAGGTTAGGGGGGAGCATGGCCAGGACAGAGGGTCCACAATTCCTCCTGTGATTTTTTTTTAACTTAGACTTAGGATTGAGGGTCAAACTGGCCAATGAAGTATTCCATATCATGCAGTGTCATGCCCAGTATAAAAATGAGGGTTGACTGGAAAGAAGGGCCTTTGCTCTTTTGGGAACTCTCTTCCGAGGGCTCTCTCGGACTCTTGGTCTCTCTCTCAGAGTGCTATCTCTTTTTGGGCCTTTCACTCATCCAGGATTGTGGTGTTGGGACTTATCTGTTTCAGGATTGCTTGCCAGGACGGGACAGGCCTTGGTCAAGGGGTGGTGAGCAATTATACTGTGCATCGCTTGTATATTTTATCATTATGCATATGTATTTATTAATATATCATTATTAGAATTATTAGTGTGGTTTTTTTTAATTAAATTGTTCTATCTCAACCCACAGGTCTCCTTCTCTTTTCCCCTTTCCCTTCCCATTCCCCAGAGGTGGGAGAGGGTGAGGGAGCAGCTGGGTGGCCTTTAGTTGTCAGGTGGCCTAAACCATGATACAGCATTCCCATGTCGTGGTGCTGGCATCTGTTTTGGGATCAAAACAAGTCCCCTGAGATAAGGCGCAAACATGTGTAGCCCCCAAGCATGAGCACCTTGTCAACAGCTGGAAATATAAGAGGATCCAGGCTAAAAAGACAGTTTATTCAGTTTATTGTCTGCTCTGTGGGAAACCCCCTTACTGCTTCCTTTAAGGTCCAGCAGGGTATAGGGATGCTGTCTATAGGTACCAGAATGCTGGTAGGGTAGCTCAACTGTTTAATGCATTATTAATTTATGAGACCCTCCAGTGGGGCTGAGCCATTGCCATCGCAGTCCCAAGAGAAAGGGACAAACAAGTCTCTACAAAACAGGAGCATCTGCCATGAGCAGATGGGGGAGTGATCTAGCCTCAGGCACCAGCAGTGCTTGGTGGGGAGGATCATGTTGATCCTGATTTATCACTCTCTAGCACAGTAATTCCCTGGTTTGCTGGTGCCTGGTGAGCTGAGCTCCTTACGTCTGGGGATCAGATTAGTCTGAAAGGTGCTAGAGCGACATAAATCCAGTACTGGAGTAATTGTTTTATTAACAATTTTATTATTGCTTTTTAAAAAATAATGGTAAATTATCTAGAAATGGCTGATGGAAAATATCTGTTGGTGGAGGGGCCAGGACTGGAGCTGGGTAATGCTATATCATCAACCATATATCAACATATCATACTAATAATATATCATATATCAATACCATCTACCCCTTTATTTTGCATCAAGGCAGCTGCAACAAGTCTTTTGTGCTTCATACCTTGGTCTGTCTCCAGCTGGGGCTATCAAGTCTAAATGCATCACAAAAAATCCCAGTTTTGGACTGACCAAAGTATTTCATGAATCATGTGAATGCTTCCAATTATTTTGGTTGGAAAAAACTCCTGTACGTGGAGAGTCAAAATCCTTTACTCTTGTCGTGGGTTAGGTTGAACCCCCCCCCCCCCCACACACAGCCGGTCACTCCCCCTCCCCCACCCCCAGGAATGAGGGAGAGAATTAAAGGAGAAACGGGAAACCCGTGGGTTGAGATAAGAACAATTTAATACAGATGATTTAATACACAGTGTAGATGCTCACCACCCCCTCGTATGCGAAGCCCGTCTCGTCCCGAAGCTGCAATCTCGGACGAACGCGAGGCCCCGAAATAGAGAGGGGCAGAGAGAGAGATAGTACTCCGAGAGTGGGAGTACTGGGAGAGAGAGAAAAAGAAAGAAAAACAACAGAGCAAAAGCGCAGCAAGCGCGAAAGAGCAAAAGCGGCGAAAGAGCCAAAGCGCAAAAGCCCTTCTGTCCGGCTGACCCTCACTTTTATACTGGGCATGACGTTGCGTGATATGGAATACTAATTGGCCAGTTTGGCCCTCAATCTTAAGTTCCACCACAAATCACAAGGGGAATTGTGTCCCCCTTGTCCCAACTATGCTCCCCCCTTATCCTGCCGTGCTTCTGCACTCCGGCACACTGAAAAGTCCTTGGAGTTTCACGTCCAACCACAAACATCAGCTTGCTATCAGCATTCTTCTCAGAGCGAGCCTCTGAGTAAAACCAAAACACGGAGCTCTTCTAGCTGCTAAAAAGAAGAGCTAACCCGGTCCCAGTTAAAACCAGGACAACTATCAGAAAGGAAATGTTAAATTATTTAATTTCACATAGCACTTTGCTTTTGACCTGTAGTGATCTGTCACCTTTTGCCTCATCAAGATGCTTTTAAAGATACGCAGTTTGAGGCTGAGCAAATGCCTTTTGCATGTTGTTCTATGCTCTTACACATGAAATCAGTCACCCACATACCCTCCTCACCCTTTACATTTCATTTCTTCCCAGCTTTCTACAACAGATATCATGCTCCCATCACACTGAGACCGGCTACATGTTCCTGGGAAGCACTTTGGGACTCTCTGGAGATATGAGATATATTATTTATCCTACGTTCATGATATGAAGAGCTGAGTATAAAACCAGCTATTATTGCACATGATGCTGCAGTATAAATCAGTCAACTGGGTCCGTTTGTAGGGGTGGAAATGCTGGGGCAAGAGAAGACAGCAAGTTGTAAGAGTCCTCCCTAACCCAGAAGGACTGCCATCATCCTCAATTTTTGGATAATACCCTGCTGATCCCTGGTCATCGCGCCTGGACTTTATTTTGGATTTCTTAGCATCACTCAGCCAAATGGGAGAAGACACAAGAGTGACCCGGCACGGGAGGAGTGGGATTCTCAGAGGGGTTAGAGCCCCCTCCAGCCCTTTTCTGCTTAATCTGGAACTGATGTCGACCCCAATTTATCTTCTCCTGTTTTATAATAACTTCAGAAATAAATAAATCAGGAAAAAATCACCGCCTGGTAGACGCAATGGGAAGATGTGTGTTGTGCTCAAGGATTTTCCGGGGGAGAGTGGAGAAGGAGTGGGTGCAGGGAGAGATGCTGGGTTTGATATGTGCCCAGAGCAATAAGAGAAGCAAAACCGGACCAGTGACTTTTCAGAATGATCTTAGGTTACATTAAATGTTAATTTTCATTATTTTATTTTGCTCCTTATTTCCCTGCTTCTTATGTTGCCCAAAAGCCAACTCAGCCTGCACAAGGTACAGCCAGCCAGGGACGATCTCCAACAAGAGCAAGAAGATGTGTCAAAAACTGGAGTGATGCTGGGCACCAAATATGTGCAGAGAACAGAGAAATGAAACAAGAGCTTTGTACATGCTGCAGATGACATGCGTGTGAGGGAAAGGCCAAATGGAAATGCATATTAAATTAAGGATGGAAATTCATGGTTTCAGCTCTACATGTCCTGTCTCCAAAGAGGCAGAAAGACAGAGGTCCATGTGACACCCTCCCCAGAAAGCAATCCCCACTTTGATGGTGGCAGTACAGTAAAACACACTCCCCACAGCAGACCATGGGCAGGTGAGGACAGTCCTGTTACCCCATCATCCACCTTTATCATGGACCAGTTATCAGAATCACTGCTTTTTTCTTCCCCCCAAGTTGATGGTTTTGGAGCAGAACAGTCAAACAGTGCTGTGTATACCAATAAACAAGTCACCCAGAATAATTAGCAAATATACAAATTATTTCAGTCTGGGTTGCAATCAGAAACCAGGAGCGAGCCCTTTAACCAGGTGATGTAACCAACAGCCTACTCAGGGACCATGACTTAACGTGGTATCTCTGGTGTTGAGGTGGATTTCAGCCAAAAAGAGTGGCTAAGACCCTCTACTGTAAGACCCTCCAAGTTCACTTCTCTTCATGCCATGGGGATGTTGCCACAAGAAACCCACTCATTTCACAGATGGGCCCTGATGTGAGATACCATTTAATTCCACGTACAGTTCATGAAACGAGAATGAAGAGCAACTTGACAATACTCTCAGTGCCATGTTATCTATGGTAACCATTAAAGATGTGCACAGACAAAACTGCAGGTACACTTCTGTTCTCTTCTCATCAACTGGGTTCAAAAGGAATTTGGTAACAGCTCAGCTCCTGTCCAAATGCATGGCAAGACCAGACGGGGTGAAGCTGCAGGCATCTAACCAACTAATTTTATCTCATTACCTGCAACATGTTGAGGAGTAGACTCCGGAATTTGGTTCCTTCCACCATGAAGAGGGCCATTTTATCACAGAGTTTGGCTGCCATGGAAGCAAAGCTGCGGTCTGTCACCGCTTTCTGATAGATGGTCTTGACTATCTCCTCCAGCATCTCCTCAGAGTTGGTAGAGTTCTGGGCCTCCTCCATGAAGGTAGTGAGCTTGGAGTCAACATCGCTGCTGTTGTTCCTCATGCTGTTGAGGATTTCAATTAATTTGTCCATTTTGTTCTTTTCAGGATTGGTGGTTTCCACCGTGACTTCATCCTGGTCCATGAAAAGGGAAAGACAAGGTGTCTGTTACACAAGGAAAAAACAGACATATCAGCCCTTGTCCTTCCACAAACAGCAAAGGGGGGTAGGGAGTTGAGGAGACATATAAACAGACACAGAAAAAACAAAGCCTCTTTTAGAGGAACAATGGTCTCATCTCAGCATTGAAAACCACAAGTGAATGACTTCTGATCCAGAAATGTTCTCTTTCCCCATTTCCTACAGCGCTCAATCTCAGAGTCCTCTCCCTCAGCTCAGGGAGAAGACGTTCTCAAGGGTCCTGAGCCAGGATGCCAAGATCTGATCACCCCTGACAGCCTTTGGCATCCTAGACAGGTTTCAGGGGGTATCTGCAAAATGGTGATAATGGACAATTTTTTGCCTCTATTTTGAAAGTGCACTGATGTTCGCAAAATGCTCAGATAAAAATCTTACAAAAATATCTACTTTTTAATAAATATTTCATGATCTAAATTGAGATCAAAGATGTCGCATGATCCTAGCATTAGAAAACCTTTAACATTTTCCATCTCTTGGCTATTACACTTTTCACTTCATGAAGGGCAAATCCTGCCTGACTAATTTGGTGGCCTTCTATGATGAGGTTACAGCACTGATGGATAGGGGAAGAGCAACTGACATTGTCTACCTGGACTTGTCCAAAGCATTTGATACTGTCCCACACGACATCCTTGTCTCTAAACTGGAGAGACATGGATTTGATGGATGGACCACTCGGTGAATAAGGAATTGGCTGGATGGTTGCACTCAAAGAGTTGTGGTCAATGGTTCAAAAAAGTCCAAGTGGAGGCCAGTGACGAGTGGTGTTCCTCAGGGGTGAGTACTGGGGCCAGTGTTATTTAACATCTTTGTTGGTGACTTGGACAGTGGGATCGAGTGCACCCTCAGCAAGTTTGCAGATGACACCAAGCTGTGTTGTGGACATGCTGGAGGGAAGGGATGCCATCCAGAGGGACCTTGACAGGCTGGAGAGCTGGGCCTGTGAGAACCTCATGAAGTTCAACAAGGCCAAGTGCAAGGTCCTGCACATGGGTCGGGGCAATCCCAAGAACAAGTATAGGCTGGGCAGAGAATGGACTGAGAGCAGCCCTGAGGAAAAGGACTTGGGAGTGCTGGTGGATGAGAAGCTCAACATGAGTCGGCAACGTGCACTGGCAGCCCAGAAAGCCAACCGTGTCCCGGGCTGCATCCAAAGAAACATGGCCAGCAGGTCAAGGGAGGGGATTCTGCCCCTCTACTCTGCTCTCGTGAGACCTCACCTGGAATACTGCATTCAGCTCTGGAGTCCCCAGCACAAGAAGGACATGGAGCTGCTGGAGCAAGTCCAGAGGAGGGCCACGAAGATGATCAGAGGGCTGGAGCACCTCTGCTATGAAGACAGGCTGAAAGAGTTGGGGCTGTTCAGCCTGGAGAAGAGAAGGCTCCAGGGTGATCTTATAGCAGCCTTCCAGTACTTAAAGGGGGCCTACAGGAAAGCTGGAGAGGGACTTTTTACAAGGGTATATGGTGACAGGACAAGGAGCAATGGCTTTAAACTGAAAGAGGGGAGATTTTGGTTAGATCTAAGGAAGAAATTCTTTACATTGAGGGTGGTGAAGCACTGGACCAGGTTGCCCAGAGAAGTTGTGGATGCCCCATCCCTGGAAGTGTTCAAGGCCAGGCTGGATGAGGCTTTGGGCAACCTGGTATAGTGGAGGATTTCCCTGCCTATGGCAGGGGGGTTGGAACTAGATGATCTTTGAGGTCCCTTCCAACCCAAACCATTCTATGAGTCTATGATTCACATCATTACCATAGAATTTATTGCTGCTTTTCAACATTTAATTATGCATTTGTCCCCTTTCCCCCAGTGTAAGGCATGCATCCTGCTTGCTTTGGTCTGCTCCCTTCTCCTCCTCTAGTTCAATCTTAGAACATGCTATACAATACAAACCTGTAGCAATTATTCAGACAACCCCAACACCAACCAGCAGTTGTGTTGACAACATTGACCCAAAAGTGGGTGCTTGTGTGATGTGTTTCTTATAAGACTATAAATTCACAGGAAGAGCATTAAAATTAATACTCTGAAATTCTCTGCTATACTCCCATTGCTTTAAAGAACATAAAAATAACTAACAAAATCTCTTCCTCCCCCTCATGCCACATACATAAATAGTAAATGCATATGCATTCAAAGGTATATGTTTCCACCATGCACTCCCATGGAATTGTATATATTCAGGTTTTTTTTGCTATGCGTTTTGGAAATCTCATTGGAGATACCTCCCCAGATGCATTTTCCAGTCTGACAAAAGAATCTCAAGAGAAAGAATCTGAGTTTCACAGCAGGCAAATGGAGATATCATCTCCGAATTCCTCAGAAATCTGAGGCTGATTATTGTTTCCAAAAAGGATTTCTCTTCCATCACTTGCATGCAATAGTTTTGTTATCATTGGTTGTTGGAAGGAAGGGGGAAAGATAAGGGCATTTCAATTAATTGCCGAGATAAATGGATATCAATTTTTAAGTAGCTGACTCCAACTGTTCAGCACTCAGAAGTCAAAGCTCTGTAATTGTGGAGACAAATTGCCTTTTTTAGACCTCTTTGCAAAGCAGATGAGCTCTGCAGACTGGGAGGCAGGCAGTTGGGATCAGCTGCTGGGAAAGGAGTGCCCATGTTGCAGCTCACATGTGCACCAGCCTTTCAGAGGGTCTTTGCATGTGTAAGGGGAGAGTTCCCAGTCTTTCTTGGGGAACTCAAGCTGGTAGCAACCTCAACCAAGAAGTCAAGCTAAGAGCCTTAGCATTGTGTCAATAAAAGGCCTCTTGAAGAAGCACGAAGACACTTCAAGAGAAGTGTTGTCACTGAGAGATTAAGGTAAGTTGGGTGGATTCATGGAAAGGTCCCTTGTGCCCATGTCATCCCTTTGTATGGAGAATGGCCAACAGCCAGACTCTTGGAAAAAAGGAAACTCAACATTACCCTAAGAAATAATACCTTTTCTTTTAGTCTCCTCCATAGTCTGTCTTTGGAAGACTGAAGTAAATTGATCTTGGGTCTTTCCCCAATGTGCTCATGAATACTGTCATTCCACTTGGTCTCTGACTCCTGGATGTATTGCTGAGACTGCTTCTCCACAGCCTCTGGGCCTCGGTGCGTCTCCATGGGAATATGCACCATGCAGACGGAGGTGTCCTCGATTTTCAAATTCTCAGTCTCTTTGGCTTTTCTGTACGTTTCTTTGTCATTGGGCAAGTGCTTCTGGTTGTGGTGCCATCTCTGGTTCTGGCTGTAGCCGTGGTGGCCCATCCTGCCTGAGGAGTGAGGGGCCTGGCCTCCTTGGTAGAGTTTCTGGTGGTCCCTGTTGCGTTTGGTGTCACTTTGCTGATGATCTGCATGCTGCTGAGGCTTGTTCCCACCAGGAAGCCTCTGCTGTCTCCTGGAAAGTCAAAGGAAGTCGTTAGTACACCCTTTCCTGCATGGTCAACACATCTTCTATCCCACCAAACAGCCTGGCTCTTGGTGGGTGGGCTCTGTGAGTCTCCCTACCACAAAAGAAGAGCCAATTTCTTGGCATCTTAACACAACCTAGTACCAACTCATGCCTCTAAATCTCTTTCAATAACAGACATATTTCAGCTGAAAGTTTTCATGAACAGTTAGATAACATGTCTTTGGTTCCCAGGAAAATCTCTCCCATGTTTCTGTGTTGCTTCCACACTAAACCAGGGAAGACTCGGTTAGTCTCAGCTCAGCAGCGGGAAGTCAGGCAGACAAGAAATATCAGGAGATGTTTTCTTCTGAAGACCTAAGGAGCTCCCAGTATACCTGGCCTGCAGCATTGCTTGCTCCTCTTGCTTGCCACCTCTGCTGTACCAGCATGGCATACTGCTGCATTGGTTTGCAGTGCACCTGTGCTGGGTCTATGTGGTGGGGTTTTGGTAGCAGGGGAGGGGCTGCAGAGATAGCCCCTGTAAGGAGCTGTGAGAAGCTTCCCCAGCTCCAAGTTAGACCTGCCTCTGGCCAGGTCGGATCCCCCATCCCCTCTGGCCAGGGCTGAGCCAATCAGCGCCTCTGTGAATAAACATATTTAAGAAGGGAACAAAGAAACATGTGCCATGCAGGACCTGCAGTGAAGAGAGGGGGGAAGGCAAGGAGGCCTGGCTCCCCTGCAGGTGGCTGCCCATGCTGGGCCGCTGCCACTCAACTGGAGATGGTCATGGTGGCACGACTTGGGGTGTCCGCTGGGCAGAGTTCATCCTACCAGGACTGCCAAGGTTCATCATGCCAGTTGGGCCTACTGCTGCTGTAGTGGAGAGGACTGAGATGTGAGAGAAACAGCTACACAGACACTGAGCTCAGTGAAGATGGAGTGGGAGGAGATGTGCCAGAGCTGAGTTTCCCCTGCAGCCTGTGGTGAGATGGCAGCAGCCCCCTCGCAGCCTATGAGAGACACAGTGGAGCAGAAACCCACCCGCAGTCCATGCTCCATGCTGGAGCAGAGATGCCTGTGCCCAAAATAGTTTGCAGAGGACTGTCTCCTGTCAGAAAAGACCCCCACGCTGCTGGAGATTAACAGCACAACAGAGATGCATCTGCAGTCTGTGGAGGACTCCACACCAGGGCAGGTGGCTGCACCTTAAGAAGCCGTGACTCCATGGGAAAAGCCTGTGCTGGAAGAGTCTGATGGGTAAGGACTGGATTCCACAGGAAGGACTCACGTTGGAGAAGTTCAAGGAGAATTGTCTCCTATGAGAAGAGACCCCACATTGGAACAGGGGAAGAGTGTAAGGAGTGCCCCCCCTGAGGAGGAAGGAGCAGCAGAAACAACCTGTGACAAACTGACCTACAACCCTCCATTCCACATCCCCCTGCGCCCCTGGGAGAGGAGGCAGAGCCAGGAAGAAGGGAGGGGTGAGGGGAAGGTGGTGTTGTTAGAAATCTGGCTTTGTTTCTTGTTATCCTCTCTGAATGAGTTGTTAACAAATAAAATTGATTTGTCCCCAAGCTGAGTCTGTTTTGCCCAGGACCATGGTTGGTGGGTGATCCCTCCCTGTCCTTATCTCAACCCTCAGGCCTTTTGTTACATTTTTCTCCTCTCCACCTCACTGGAGTGGGGGGAAGAGTGAGCAAGCAGCTGCGTGGTAGCTTAGCTGCTGGCTGGGGCTAAACCATGACAGTACTATTTTAAGCATATCATCATCAGGAATTTTTAAGTGGGGAAAAAAAAAAAAGCAGCTAAAAAGCAAATTACCAAGTAAAAGAGGTACCCACACTGTCGCAAGGAGAGGGCTTCAGCTCCAACACAGGGCAATGCACCTTCAACACTCAGGAGGGAAACACCCCACCCCCTAAGAGGAAATGCACTACCTTAAATAATTACAAGTCACATGGTTCACCAGATGGGTCAAGGCTATTGGTCACTTGACCATCCACCTCCCAGAGTGATTGGCTGAATGCTACAGCACCTGTTTCAAAACAATCCTCCCAGTGTAACAAGCTACAGGTGTTTCTCAGCTAGCCTGCATGGGAAAAGAACTTTCACAGGATGCTGCAGCAGCTGGAAATTTTCTCCACAATTCCCCCTTTTTGTTTAAGACTAATTTAAAGTGGGCAGAGAGATTCTCCAGCAATGCCATGGGAGATACATCTAGCAAACCCAGTTATACATTCCATCATTAATTCTAAATTGCCTTAAGGGCTCTAACATTCTGACTTCATAAGAAACTTAAAGTTCAGTCTCCACTTGTGGATGGACCAGGCTGATGGTCCACATCTCTGTCATTATCTTCATCAGAAGGATCATTCGATTGATGATCCACATTCTGGCCATCATTTGAAGGTTTCCTGTTCTGCTTCTGGTGCCGCAGGTCAGGGCGAACACATCTGGCAGGTAGCCATTGTACCCCAGTATCTGTGGAAACACAAGCATACCCACGACCCCAAGCAATAAGCTCACACGGGCCTTTACACTCTTTAGTGAGTAGGTCCCATACCCAAACTTTCACTCGAGGCAGGTGCGTCTCGCCTGAAGACTGCAACGAAAGAAAATGATTCAAAATAACAGGATTATTTAAATTTGGTGGCACTGTAAGATGATTAATTGTATATAATGCTTTTTCTAGTTGACTCTATGGGGTTTCTCCATGCATTCCCCCTTTTTGTTTATCTAAAACACGCTGCAAAGTGCCATGAGCGTGTTCAACAATGGCTTGGCCAGTAGGACAATGCGGAATACCCAAAGTATGATTTACACCCCATAGGTGTAAAAACTGCCGCGTCTTCTGTGAGACGTAGGCCGGGCCATTATTGGTTTTCACAGAAAAAGGCACGCCCAAGATGGCAAAAGCGAGTTTCCAATAGGTCGCGATGTCATTGCCCTTCTCCACAGTATGAGCAGACGCCCACATAGCTGAGGAGAAAGTGTCAATAGACACATGCACATACTTAAATCTACCAAATTCAGGAACATGCGTTACATCCGTCTGCCAAAGCTGCAGGGCCTTTAGGCCCCTGGGGTTTACCCCCAATGGCAGAGGTGCAGCGAGTCCGTGGCAGTCAGCGCAAGCGCTGACAATGTCCCAAGCCTCAGTGGGCGTTAAGTGGAACTGCTTCTACAGGGTATGCGCACTTTGATGGAAAAAACTATGCGATGCCTTGGCTTGTGCAATTTTGTCAGGCTGAGGCGCCACCCACGCAGGGTTAGCTAGCATGTCAGCCCTGGCATTGCCTTCTGTTATAAAACCTGGCAAGTTGGTGTGACTATGGATATGCAAAATGTAATACGGATGAACTCGAGCTTGAATTGCACACCACAAAGTTTTCAATAGTGAAAACAGAGCCGCATTATTCACTTCCTTCAAAAGTGAACAATCTAAGCGTTGGGTTATGTCTGCTACGTAGTCAGAATCAGTGACCAAATTCAAAGGTACCTGAGAGAACCGCTGAAAAGCCATGGCAACAGCCCTTAGTTCAACCAACTGGGCTGAGCCTGACTCTTGGCCTTCCAGCACCTGCCACTCACATTCCTCCTTCCAGGTAACAATAGCTTTCCCAGACCCATAGGTGAAGACGGTGGGTCCTTGCACTGGCACTCGACTATTTTTTGGCCACAAAGTAAAGCTGGTCGATTTTGCCAATTGCAGTAACTTATGGCTGGGCAGATGATAAGCAATCTGTCCCGAAAAGTTTTGCAGCGCACTTTGCAGAGGAGCACTGTTAGTAAGGCTCCACTCAAAGTGTTCCTGCTGTACTGGCAGAACAATTGTTGCAGGATCCGCTGCCATCAATTGTAGACAGCGCTGACGGCATTTGATTATCAGACAAGCGATCAATTCAAACAACGTGGATGCTGTCTTTTTTGGCTGATGTGGCAAAAAGACCCATTCCAGAATATGCAAAGGATCGGGCCACTGTTTATTCCACTGGCCAATGATACCTGTAGGATGAGAATCTGGAGTAGTAATGAAAACAGTGATATCAATGGAGGGATCCACTCGATAAACCTGACGAGCAGAAACAGCCTGTTGAACCTCCTCCAGCGCTCATCGTGCTTCAGGAGTCAGTTTCCGAGGTGAATTCAACTCAGGGTCCCCCTTTAAAATATTAAAAAGCGGGTAAAGTTGTACCATGGTTAGCCCTAGATAAGGGCACAACCAATTGATGATACCCAGCAATTTCTGAGCATCATTCAAGGCCTTAATAGAACCCGAGAATTGCACCTCTTGGTGTTGTATAGTTTGATCCAGTATTTTGACCCCTATATATTTCCAAGGAGGATGCTGCTGAACTTTCTCCGGAGCCACTTGCAATCCATAAGAATGCAGAGCAGCGAGCAGCCAAGGCTGTATCCTCAGCAGCTCATCCTAGGTGGATGCTGCCACCAGGATAACATCCATGTAATGGTAGCAGTATGCCTCAGGAAACTGCTCACGGATTCCAGACAAAGCTTGAGCGACATACCATTGGCAGATAGTCGGGCTGTTCTTCATGCCCTGAGGTAGAACCTTCCATTGATACCTCTTTGCAGGTTCAGCATTGTTGACTGCAGGCACAGTAAAAGCAAATTTTGGTTTGTCATCAGGATGTAAAGGGATCATGGAAAAACAATCCTTCAAATCAATGATCAAGATTTCCCACCCTGCTAGAATCATGGTGGGTGAGGGCATTCCAGGCTGCAATGCCCCCATACTTTCCATCACCGCATTAATTTTTTGGAGATTCTGCAACAATCTCCATTTTCCTGATTTTTTCTTAATTACAAAAACAGGAGTGTTCCAGGGACTAGTGGAAGGCTCAAGGTGTCCCTGTTGTAATTGCTCCTGAACTAACTGATGAAGGGCAACTAATTTTTCTTTTGGTAGGGGCCACTGGGGTTGCCAGATGGGTTTGCTCACTAGCCACCGCAAAGGCAACATAGGATACTCTGCACCCTTCAGTACAGTGGCTCCCAAGAAAAATTTTTTCCAATCCTTACCCCCCAAGCCACCAATACATCCCGCCCCCAGAGGTTAAGCAGAGTTGCAGTGACATAGGGCCGATCTGTAGCTATTTTCCTCTCTGCATTTTTCACCACCACAGGTCTTTTGCTTAAATAGCTCTGTGTGGTTCCTCCCAATCCTGCAATGGCTGACCCTACAGGGGCTAAAGGCCACATGGGAGGCCACACAGAGAAGATAATTGTCATGTCAGCGCCCGTGTCGATCAAACCTTGGAGCTCAATCTTGGACAGCTGGGCATTTGGCAGGATTAGGGTACATGTCATCTGCGGCTTTTGGCTAGAGTTGTCTGCAGTCCAAAAGACCTGTGGAAGTGCCGTGAATCCAAAGCCACCATCTTTGTGACTTGGCTGTTCTGTCTTGGGAACACACAACTTGAAAGGCACAAGTTGAGCAATTCGAGTTTTTTCCGGAATAGTAACAAGGGGGGTGAGCGTGGAAACCATGGCACAAATCTGGCCTGTAAAATCAGCATCAATAATGCCTGGGTGTACAAAGATCCCTTGAATGGTGGCACTAGATCTTCCCACCAGCAATGCACTCAGTCCCTGTCCTAGGGGCCCAAATGCATCCAAGGGAACCTTATAAACACAACAGGATTTTAAGATGACTGTTGATGCAGTGTGTACATCCACCCCAGCTGATCCCTGGGTACTGGCTCTAAGCTGGCTGAGTAGGCCTGTGTTGGTGCCATGCCCTGGGGAAGTATTTGTGTCTGAGCACACATCCCCATTGCGCTCCTGGTCAAGTTTCCCGAACGCATCAAGAGTCGTCCATTGGCATGGTACATAGCTTCGCAGTATTTTGCAAAGTGACCTGGCCTATCGCATCT
This sequence comes from Tauraco erythrolophus, assembly GCF_009769465.1. Classification (NCBI taxonomy): domain Eukaryota; kingdom Metazoa; phylum Chordata; class Aves; order Musophagiformes; family Musophagidae; genus Tauraco; species Tauraco erythrolophus. The sequence continues at coordinate 4,265,238 of NC_141497.1, forward strand.
CACGCAGCAAGCAGCTCTCCTGTTGTCCTTATTTTTCCTCTTTTGTCTGGTCTGTTTCTGGTTGCTCTCACTCTTAGGTTGCCTTTTTGGTCTACGATCAGAATTTTTGAATTGAACAGGCTGCAGAACTGCAGCCAGAGCAGATCTATGATCTTCAGATCCTACCTTTGAGCAGGCTTCGACCATGTCTGTTAGCGTGGGCTCCCCTGGAAAAGCATCTATAATTCTTCTACATTCATCATTGGCATTATCTCTTGCTAGTTGTTTGCACAATAGCTGCCTCAGGGTCTCATCTTCAACCTGTTTTTCGAGGGCTGCAGCAATTTTCTCCACAAAGGATAAAAAGTGCTCTTTCTGTCCTTGAGATATCTTGACATATCATGTTTTAGGAGCAGCCATGTCTATGCTTTTTAATAGGGCTCCCATACCAATTTTTTGAGCCTGCTCAAGGACTTGAGAATGCCAGGTAGCTTGAACATCAGGATCAGAGAAAGCATTAGCTCCCATAAGAGCATCTGCTGGAACTCCATATCTAGGATCAGTTGGAGGTAATTGCATGTGCCCAGCTGCAGTTCTTTCAGCCATCCTTCTCCAATTGGCCTCAAAGACTGCATATTGTACAGGTTGAAATAATACCTGACCTAGATGCTTAATATCAAATGGAAAGAGCAAGTCAGTATTTAGTATTCTAATAACCTACATGACTGGAGGAGAACTTAGTCCATATTGTGCCACTTTAGACTGTAGATCTTGAACCACTCTCCAACAGATAACTTCATGTTTGTCCGATTGACCTGAGTTAGGAAGTGCTTTCTGCACAGGAAAGGCTTGGATAACACCCTCTGTGGGTTCACTACTTCCCTGAACAACCTGCTCAGGTCCCTTTTCATATTCAGGCATGCCAACTTTCTCTATTAAAACCCAGTCCCCAGCCTCCAGAACCCACCTCTTGACCACTTCTCAAAACCATTTTGAATTTTTTGGACGCACAGTCACACTACATTCTGGAAGCGTCCAAGGACGGTTGTGGGCCAGCTGTGTTACTGGTTGCTGGCGTCTAACTGCCGCCAGTTTCCCACAGTGTCGTAAGCGTGTCCGTGGTGACACTGCTTACATCATCGGGTAGAAGTATGTCCGATGGCCTCACAGATGAGGAAGGCTGGCAGGGTACAGGCACCGGGCCAGCAGGCCGTGTAATGGTGGAAGCTGTGGACGGTTGTGGAGCTACACACAGCAATGCAGCTTGCGGCAACACCATTGCCGCTGGAGCTGCCAGCGCCACGCTCGGTGCCATTTCTGAGGCTGTTGCCAGGCCAGTTGGCACAGCCAGCCCAGGTTGTCCTGGCAGAAGCCCAGCAGTAGTAGCCTGCCACAACACCTCCATCAGTGCTGCAAGTTGCTGTGATATTTCTTGCAGGACCGCCAAAGACTAGTGTGTCAAGAAATTCACCAATGGTGGTTGCACCATCTGCACCTGTACTGGAGAATGCCCAGATGCTGGTGCATGTGCTGGATAGCCAAGCCCTATAGGCAATGGCATGGGACACGAAGGCGCCAGAAACAGAGCCGTGGAAGACCAAGGCACCATGGTCACGCCCGGGAACAGCATGAACGGTCCTTGCGGTGCCACCCGGGCCGATTGTGGAGCAGCAAGCATGGGTGCCTGGCCTGGTTGAGGAGTGAATGGCAGAGCCGTAGGACGGACAGATCCCGCTGGCTGTACAAGCGGCTGTAGCACAGAGGAGGAAGGGTAGGCTGCTGGGGCAAAGGGTGGGGGATGCTCCAGTGCTTTGTTTTGTCCAGAGGGATATTCCAGTATCACAAAATCGCATGGAACAATCCCACAGAGAGGGGTAGGAACCCCATGCAGTCTCTGCAATTCTCTCAGTCTCTGAGGGCAGTGGAGATGCAGCAGGTACACTGCCTGTGTTGTCCAGGGTCAGTGGCCCATCAGATAACTCATCATCCCCTTTGGAACCTTCACTCACAGATTCATCAGAGCCCAATAAATCTTTTTCTTTTCTTCCTGCTGTCCATTTTTGTATTAAGTCACGCAGGATTCCCCATGTATATAACAGGTCAACTACACTCTTATCTCCAAACACAACTTCATGCATTAACTTATCCCCTAGACATTTCCAGGCTTCTGGGCTAAAGGCAGTGTTAAGGTCAGCTAGACATTCATGTTCTGCCACCCAATTTAGCAATTCACAAAGAGTTTTATCGCTTATGTCAGCTCCTGCATCTGTTATTACAGATTTGAAAGCAGAAAACATCACACTTTCTTTCACAGAGTTTTGTCCCATCTTTTTAGTCTAAGCTCTGTCCCTGGAGCCCCAGGATAGAATGCACATACCTTCTGATTTCAGCTGCAGTCAGATCACACCAGGGTCACCAATTGTCATAACAAAAGGGCTTCAGCACCAATACATCTCCAGCACTCAAGAAGGAAACACCCTACTTCCAGAAGGAAATGCACTACCTTAAATAATTACAAGTCATGTGGTTTGCCAGATGGGTCAAGGCTATTGGTCACTTGACCATCCACCTCCCAGAGTGATTGGCTGAATGCTACAGCACCTGTTTCAAAACAACCCTCCCAGTGTAACAAGCTACAGGTGTTTTTCAGCCAGCCTGCATGGGGAAAGAATTTTTACAGTATGCTGCAGCAGCTGGAAAATTTCTCTGCACCCACACCAAATGGTTTTGTTTGACCTTTCTTCACCATGCATGTCCCTCATCATTGCTACACCAGGAAAGGATGCATGCATGGATGAAGAAGCTGAGGACCATGCTTGGCTCCAGCAGCATGGGGAGCCAGGACCATTACCTCTACATAGGAGACTGGGTGAACACAGCTCCAAGTGGATAACATGGAAATTCAACAGGCACAAAGAGGAGGAATTGCCCACAGTTTGCTCGAGAGACTACAGCATCTCAGAAGAGGTGAGCAAGCCCCTGTGTGCTGGCCATAACTGGTAGCCAAGATGGCAGGTCCCTGAAAAACCAATGGTCAAATGGAAGAAATGCTTTGGCAGCCTCAGACATTTCAGATTTCTACATGGGCTGTAGCGTGGCTCTCCCCAGCAGAGAAGGCAGAGCTGGCATGCCATCATCAAGGATGAAATTAAGATGGAGATGGTTGCCTTTGCCTGGGACTCTGCAGGGTTAGTCCTAAGCACAACGGCAGCTCCCTGCCTGTATGCTGCCTTTTTAACACTCAATATTGGCTCTGAGAGCATGTGGGATGCTTTAATGCTCGGCTCCTTACAAGGCTGCTGGGAGCAGTGCTGGAGGGTCACAAGGGACATCTCCTCAGCATTGTCCCCCAAAATAGGGAAACAACCGTGAATGATGCAGTGACCACACCAGTCTGCATCCATTATAATCCCCCTGCTCAGCCTCATCCCTTACCCCAAAGCCCCACCTCCATTCAGATAAACAGCAGCATTTATTTTAAACCCATCACATAGCAATTAATTTTATTTTCATCATCTGCACCGCTCAGCTAAATATATTTAGATGAAGGAAGCAGCCATTCACAAGTACATTTCAATGGTCAGTGGCTAAACAGTCTCCAATCTTGCCTGCCAAAGCCATCTGCCCATCAAATCTGTATTCCTTGGCAACCCCAGGAGTTAAAATCTATTTCCCAAGGCCAACTGGCTCTTAGCCATAAAGAGCGAGGGCTCATGTTTGGCGAATGCAGGACAAAGAGGCTTGTTTGTAGTGGCAGTGAAAGGAATTTGCATTTAGTCTCAGACCACCAGATCTGGTTTTCTGAGATATTCAACATGAAGTGGTTTTTTTTTCAAGTTGGCAGGGAATTAAAAAAAAAAAAGGAGATGGGGGAAGCTTTCCTGTTTGCTGGAACTTACAAGCATTTTATGAGTACAGATTCTCCACATCAAGTTTTCCTGGCATTTCTTTGTTTCCTCTCACTAATGCAATCACATAAACTCACATAAACCACTTTGTAAAGAGCAATGCTTATTAAAAAGGGAATGTCAAAATAAAAGTTAGTTAAAACCCTTATCTAGTACTAAGCCCTCACATGCTTAAGTGTGCAAGAGTTTTGCTGGTATATTCAGCATTTGCTTTCTGTGGTTTTGCTCTTCTCTCGTCTCAAACATCTGAGTTTAACTGCTTGGGTGCACTTTTTTCATGCATTATTAGCCAGACAGGTTGCTACTGTATTTAAGTTGCAAATATTGCACAGAAATTATAAAAGTTGCACACAGACACAGTTTTAATTTAAGCAGAAGCAAGGCAAAACACCTGGAAGTGAACTGGGAACCAACCTCTGCCATAAATTCCCAGAAGAAATGGATGCAGGGACATTTTTTTCCTAAAGACATAATGATATTATAAACCAAACCATTTCTGTTTAAGGGTTGTGAAAGAAAAATAATAATAAAAAAAAGGTTTAAGATTAAAAAAACCAACACAAGTCAATGTGGAATGTGCAAGATTGTTCGGTTTGGGGCTTTTGCAACAGGGCAGGGAGAGGACAGGCAGCTCTGTCCCTGTACAGGACAGTTAAAAGGCAATATCCCCATGGCAAGGGGCAGAGCAAACACAAATCGAAGCTCTGAAGTCACTGACCACAGGACGGAAAACACCAAAGTTAAACAAGTTAGGAAAAAATTTGCAAGAAATAAAAGGCGAAGAAAGGAGAATGGCAAACAAAAAGCAACGTCCGTGACTTGGCAGCAGGCAGGGGTCTAGATGATCATCCAGCATTCAGGCAAAGACTCGTTGTGTGCTTTTATCTTCCTAACATTCCAGCAAAGAAGAAATATGACTCTGTAGCGAAGAAGAGTCAAAGCAGGGAGAACGAGGATCAAATCTTAAAACTTTTTTGACTGCACAGCATTGCAAAGCCCAGGAGGTTGGGATGACCCATCATTGCTCTCAGGTGTGAGCAAGGTGCTGGGGACATAGAGAGCCCTAGGAAGGGGCAAGATGGGGATAAGGGCACCTCACCACACACACCTGCTGTAGGTTGAGTTGATGAAAACAACCTCGTGCTTGCTCAAAGGCAGGAGAGTTGAGATGGTGGCTTGGGGTGACCTGCCAAGCTTAGGGAACCAGATCGTGTAGGAACCCAAAGGCACATCCCAATCTAGGCTTTTAGGTTCACAATGTTGAAGGGAGGAACAGCTGAAGCTTGAATCACACAGCAACATCTCCGAGAAAAGGCAGAATTCACCCCAGAAAAATGCCACAGCTACTGGGAAATCATCCTTCTGTCTCTCTCTGCTCATCCTTTGCTGTAAGGACATGGCACCTTGTGGGGCAATCCTACTTCAGCTTCAAGAAAAACTATCCAGACAGCACAACAGTCTCTTACCTCTTGACTCAGTTTAACATTAAATAACTATCTTCACTTCAAAGGCCAAATTCTGATTCAGCTCAAAACTCCCCCTGACTTCAGTGGGACTGGGGATTTGGCCATCAATCAACGCAGAAACTAAAGAGACATTCAGAATCACAAAGAAACTGCAGAAGTACTAAAAACCAAGGGGAGACAGTCAGGGTTGCCAAGCTGGAAATAGGATGGCATCGCTTCTGCTATTATTTCTCCATCAATTTTTTTATTTAATTAACTGAATGAGATACTTTTCAACAGAATTTAGATCTGATAAATGTCTTCTCTGTCGGAGGAATCTATGCAAACAAATCTAAGGCTTCAGCTGTCTTGGTGATTACCAGCCTACGTGCTCAGAAATACAGGATTCCTGCAAATTTTTACTACATGGTTTGTTCCCAAGGAAAGGGGCTGGAAAGCACAAGGCTGGGGAAAATAACTCCAGACATGTGGACAGCTGTGGTCTAAAACACAGTTGCTCTGTCTCGTCAGCCCTGCTCATATCCCCCTGAGTGAGACAGGTCCTCTGAGAGCCCCCACCGTTTGTTTGGCATGTGAAGAGCTGGAGGACAACACAGAATTATATTCTCCTGGTGGTTGTATGGAGATTTGGTTAGGCAATTCCTGCAAATACAGAGAGGTGAGGAGACATTTACCCCACGGTGCAGAGCATCCTGTATGGACGAACTGACTGAGATCCCGTCCGTGGGCTCAGGGATGGGGTGCTCTGGACATCTCGGTTCTTGTCTTTGAAGAACCTGCCTGGACACCATCCTTGCCCTCAATCCCAGGCAACTCTCCCATGGAACAAACTCTCCTGGGCACACTAAGCTCCTTGCAGAGGAGGGATGCTGGTTTTGTCCTGCTTTCATGCAGAGCCTGATACCTGATGGGCACGGCCAGGGCCACCCAGCAATTAACAACTAATATGGACTTGCACCACCACATTTCCCCTCTCCCCTCCAGCAGCCGTGTAGATTATGTGGCAGTCTTGGGTCCCATGAGTAGGGGATGCAGCTCCCCAAATAACCAGACTGGCACCCCTGAGCAGGTACTGCTGGAGGGGTTTGCCATTGGCACTGGCTTTGAATACTTAAGGGACATAATGGTCCAAACTGGAAGGATCCCAGTTAGGAGCTGGTGGAATTTTACAGCATCTAAAACTGGTCCTGGCGGTCTAATTCTGCACTGGGAGGTCAATAGGAATATTGCTATTAATATAACGAGGAGGAATTTCTATTCTAGAGGCCCGACTTCCCTCAAAAGTATTCTTCACCAAGCCTACCTCCATCAAAGGCGCTCTGATGTTTCATGTGCATGTATAATCATAACTCAGCATTGCTTTGGTGCAGGGAGCATCACAGTCCAGCCATGGCCATTTCCTATCCTTGCTATGATTGAGAGTGGGAAACACTCAATTGAGCTTGATGGTTCCACATAATTTAATAAAAAACCTCAAAACCCCACAAAAAGCAACAACCACTGGTTCCAAGGATGAAGAATACAGGACTTGTGTGTTTTCCCTTTGGCTTTATATTTCAAACTGGTTTCGCTTGGCCCTAGTTTAATTTTTGTTTGCATTTTTCTCAGATGAGAAGGGAACAAGACCCAACCCATGCACCTGGATAGATATGGCATTTTGGAAGCATAGAAAACCCACCTGCAAAATGGTGGTGATCAGGATCTCAAATCATCTTTGAACAGTTAAGACATGATGTGTGCTTTAGGTCTTACACGTATGCATCCTTGAAAACATACAATGAAGTCCAGAAGACAAGCACAGCCAACAAAACCAACGTTATTGTCCTGGTTTTAGCTGGGACCGGGTTAGCTCTTTTTAGCAGCTAGAAGAGCTCCATGTTTTGGTTTTACTCAGAGGCTCGCTCTGAGAAGAATGCTGATAGCAAGTTGATGTTTGTGGTTGGACGTGAAACTCCAAGGACTTCTCAGTGTGCCGGAGTGCAGAAGCACAGCGGGATAAGGGGGGAGCATAGTTGGGACAAGGGGGACACGATTCCCCTTGTGATTTGTGGTGGAACTTAAGATTGAGGGCCAAACTGGCCAATTAGTATTCCATATCATGCAGCGTCATGCCCAGTATAAAAGTGAGGGTCAGCCGGGAAGAAGGGCTTTTGCGCTTTGGCTCTTTCGCCGCTTTTGCTCTTTTACGCTTGCTGCGCTGTTGCTCTATTGTTTTTCTTTCTTTTTCTCTCTCTCCCAGTACTCCCACTCTCGGAGTACTCTCTCTCTCTCTTTCTGCCCCTCTCTATTTTGGGGCCTCGCGTTCGTCCGAGATTGCAGCTTCGGGACGAGACGGGCTTCGCATACGAGGGGGTGGTGAGCATCTACCCTGTGTATTAAATCATCTGTATTAAATTGTTCTTATCTCAACCCATGGGTTTCCTGTTTATCCTTTAATTCTCTCCCTCATTCCTGGGGGTGGGGGAGGGGGAGTGACCAGCTGTGTGTGTGGGGGGGTTCAACCTAACCCACGACAGTTATGAAGGTAGAGATGTTTTTGATGAGGCTCACAGCATGCGGCTGCTGGGAAAAGCATTATGAAACCTTCAGATGAGCCACCTACCTGGGAACAGCTCCTCTCATCATCGCCTTGGTCTTGGGGTGCAGCCGCTGTGGACAACCCTCCCTTGGGCCTGGACATCATGTCTGTCTTTGCTTGATAGAGATGATTTCTTTTGGTCTTTACAACATAACTAGACTCACAATAAACCAACAGAGTGGCATTGACTTTTACGGAGAGGGTGGTGAAACACTGGAACAGGTTGCCCACAGCAGATGCCCCATCCCTGGAAACATTCAAGGTCAGGTTGGACGGGGCTCTGAACAACCTGATCTAATTGAAGATGTCCCTGCTCATTGCAGGGAGGTTGGAATAGATGACCTTCAAAGGTCCCTTCCAACCCAAACCATTCTGTAATTCTATGATTGAAGGGCTTCACACAGAGACACATGTGGAGAAACCTTTTGGCTGCTGCAGCATCCTGTGAAAGTTCTTTCCCTATGCAGGCTAACTAAAACACCTGTAGCTCGTTACACTGGGAAAGTTACCTTGAAACAGGTGCTGTAGCATTCAGCCAATCACTCTGGGAGATGGATGGTCAAGTGACCAATAGCCTTGACCCATCTAGCAAACCATGTGACTCCTGACTATTTAAGGCAGGGCGTTTCCTCCTAAGGGTGAGGCATTTCCTCCTGAGCCTTGGAGGAGTGTGGGCCTTCCTTAGAGTAGAGCCTAAAGCCTTTGCATTAGAACATTGGTCTGCTTGGAGCTGCCTGAAGCCTTCTAGCTGCGACAACTGGTGACCCTGACGTGATCCAGCCGCAACTAAGATCTGAAGGTATGTGCTTCTGTACACGGGGCTCCAAGGGATGAACTGCAAATTAGAATGATGGGACAAAGCTCCACAAAAGAAAGCATGATGTTTTCCATTCTCAAACCTGCAATGACAATCGCAGGTGCTAAAATAAGTGATGAAGCTCTCTGTGAGCTGTTAAATTGGGTGGCAGAGCATGAATGCCTGACTGACCTCAACACCCCCTTTAGCTCAGAAGCGTGGAAGCAGCTAGGGGATAAGCTAATCTATGAAACAGTATTTGGATGAAAGAACCTGACCGGTCTGCTACGTATTTGGGGAACTGTATATGATGTAATGCAGACATGGACGGTAGAAAGGAAGGAAAAAGTATTGCCAGATTCTGATGAATCCGCAAGTGAAGTTTCTGAAGGGGACGATGAGTTATCTGAAAGGGGACTGACCACGGGTAGTGCACCAGTTGTGTCCCAGCTGTCCTCAGATACGGAGAAAGTTGTGGGGACTGCACAGAAGCTTTATCCCTCCCTGCGAGATTATGTCCAACCCAAGTGTCCTCCTTGTGATTTTTTTGCGGGAATACTCCTCCGGACAAGACAAAGCATTGGAGCGTTCCCCACCCTTCGCCCCAACAGCCTCCCCTTCTTCTGCATCTCAACTGGCTACTTCAGCCATTACAGCAGAATGTGTTCTTCCTACTGCTCTGCCATTGGCCCCTCAACCAGACCAGGCACCACAAGGACAGTTCCCGGGCATGGCACCCTGGTTTACCGCAACTTCGTGTCCTGCGGCATCACCCATAGCGCCCGGTTATCTGCCACAGGCACAAATGGAGCAACCCCGAACAACGCATTTCATAATACAGCAGGTTATGGCAGGTTTGCAAGGAATGTCGCAACAACTAACGGCATTGATGGAAATGTTGCGACAGGTTACTACTGCCGAATCTGTACCGGGACAACCTGGGCTGGCCGTGCCAACCGGCCCAGCAACGACCCCGGAAGTGGCGCCAAGCATGCCACTGACAATAGCAGTGGCACCTTCACAGACAGTGGTGCTGACACAAGTTTCCACAACCCAGACTGCATCTCCGTGGACTGTTCCACAACCGGCCACAGCCTCTGCCTTTACACGACCCATTGGCCCAGCGTCTGCATCCTGTCAGAAGCCATTGGACACACCCCTGCCTGATGATGTTTCATCACTGCAGGAAGCCGTGGCGACAGTCAGATGACAACAAACATGGCCGGCCCACAACTGTCCCTGGACGCTTCCTGAATGCAAGGTGACTGTGCGTCCAAAAAATTCAAAACGGTTCTGGGAAGAAGTCAAGAGGCGGGCTCTGGAAGCTGGCGACTGGGATCTAATAGAAAAAGTTGGGTTGCCTGAAAAGGGGTCTGAGCAAATTGTTCAGGGAAGTAATGAACAAACAGAGGATCTTATCCAAGCCTTCCCAGTACAAAAGGCGCTTCCTAACTCAGGTCAAATTGACAAGCACGAAACCATCGCCTGGAAGGTAGTCCAAGACCTGCAAACCAAGGTAGCACAATACAGGTTAGACTCTCCTCAGGTCATGCAGATCATCAGGATATTAAATACTGACCTACTCTCCCCATTCGACATTAAACATCTAGGTCAGGTATTATTTCAACCAGTACAATATACGGTCTTTGAGGCCAATTGGAGAAGAATGGCTGAGAG
>NC_141497.1:4640480-4810653 GCF_009769465.1 Tauraco erythrolophus
TCATCCCTTGCACTGATAAAGCTTAAGAATGTGATCCTAGAAAACAAACACAGAGCAGCCACCACCTAAACAAATCTATTTCAATAAACATCCAAGGAAGCTTCTTGCCACTGGTTGCTTTTTGTTTACTTTCCTCTTGTGCCAAGATTTGTACACATTCAAGTTAAAGTAAAGAGGATCCCATTAAACACTTGTGTTTCACAGACTCAACCCTCAACATTTCCACCAACTGGCATCATAAAGAAAAGAAAAAAAAAAGATACTGGAAGATTTATCCAGTAGTTGAAATGTTAGTATATACAGTATACATACTACATACCCTATGGCTGTGTCTATACTAACATTCCCCTGTACTTGAACTCACCTATATAGTTAAATTGTTGCAGTGTCATGTTTGAGCCCACTGATGTCCTGGGGGATAACCCGTATTGCTACTGTCCTTAATATAAAATTAATGTCATGTTAGAGTGGAAAATAAACATTCAGCTTTTCTTACACATGACATGCAGCTTGACAACACCTTTAAGAAACCTACATGGTTGACCAAACATTACTTCTACAGCTGTTACCACAAGAGAGACAAAAGGTAATAGCTGTATTACAGATCTTAGTTTTAGCCTTTCTTTCATCAAAATCCCCTGAGAATGGCAAAACCCATAGCACAGGCTACACACTGAGCTGTGATTTGAATTTTCCTGGGTGCTTGAATGAACAATAGACGCAGAAAGCTCATTAGCGATTGACAGTCCTTTTTTTCCAACAGAGTTGGGTTTCCCTGTACTGCCCACAACATCTCCAGACTGCTTTGAGCTCTGTCCTTCAGACATGGTGGTGCTTCTCCAGGACTTACAACTTATCTCATTTGCTTCTGAGATACTTCAGCACAGTTATTTATGTTGGTGAAGAAGTGCACCAAGCAAAAGCATGAAAGTATGAGCTTTCCCTTACTTGAGAGCATAGGAACAGACCTTCTCTTGGGACTGTACTTTTAGGTGCCTTCAAATCATCTCCCTCAAAGACCTTTTTTACCTTTTGTTGACCTTGTTCTGAAATGGCAAGTGAAATCCAGTGAATCATGAACAAGTTATTTGAAGTGGACAGCATATCTGAGCACTTACTGCTCTTGAGATCAATCATACTGACAAATAAATACCTTGATTATTACAAAAAGTTATCTCTGCACGAATAGGGTCAATTAACAAAGATGTTACAGTGAAGATTTGGAAGTTTTGTCTGAACTGGGTATGGCAAGCAGGATAAGGCCCTGCTAATGAATAGTAAATAAAATCTCTGCATGTTTTTTGTACTGCTGATCAACTCTTGACTGTTTCTTTGACTTTTGTCTTCTGTGAGGGATTAAAGTTTAGGTTTCCTCAAAATTTATTCTTCCTTTTTCTAATTTTTATGTAAAACTTCAAGGCAGTTGTGCCAAAAGTTTTGTATAAATTTTGTAGTGTACAAAAAATAGCACCTTCTCAGCAAACCTGCATTTTTTAGGCTTTATCAACAAGGAATTATCAAAAAAAAAAGCCTAGCATTTGCTCTGACCTTCTTGGATAAGCACTTTTACCTCCTGGGCTTTAAAGCAGAATCACTCTGCTAAGCAAAACTGTTGGGAGAGCTCTTGTAGGACGTCTCACTATTTTCCTATCATCTCCTGTAGCTTTCCTTTCCTCTAAGGGGTTTGTCCATGGAGTTTATGCCCAGATGAGCATGGAAGGGGATTGGAACTAGATGATTTTTAAGGTCCCTTCCAACCCAAACCATTCTATGATCTATGATTATAAATGTATTTTGACACAATTTTACTCATCTGGCTTGGACTATTCAGTACATTTTTGAGAGGGCTTTTTCTCACTATAGTAAGATTATCCTTGATACATATGAAATATTTCATCTCCATATGAAATGGTGTTGTGGGTTAGGCCGCTCTGGCAAACGAAGCCAGCCACCCCCCCCCTAGTCGTTGAATCACCCTCCCCCAGCCCCAGGAATGAGGGAGAGAATTAAAGGAGAAACGGGAAACCCATGGGTTGAGATAAGAACAATTTAATACAGATGATTTAATACACAGTGTAGATGCTCACCACCCCCTCATATGCGAAGCCCGTCTCGTCCCGAAGCTGCAATCCCGGACGAACGAGAGGCCTCGAAATAGAGAGGGGCAGAGAGAGAGAGATAGTACTCTGAGAGTGGGAGTACTGGGAGAGAGAGAAAAAAAAACAATAGAACAAAAGTGCAGCAAGCGCAAAAGAGCAAAAGCGGCGAAAGAGCCAAAGCGCAAAAGCCCTTCTTTCCGACTGACCCTCACCTTTATACTGGGCATGACGCTGCATGATATGGAATACTAATTGGCCAGTTTGGCCCTCAATCTTAAGTTCCACCACAAATCACAAGGGGAATTGTGTCCCCCTTGTCCCGGCTATGCTCCCCCCTTATCCCGCCGTGCTTCTGCACTCCGGCACACTGAAACGTCCTTGGAGTCTCACGTCCAACCACAAACATCAGCTTGCTATCAGCATTCTTCTCAGAACGAGCCTCTGAGTAAAACCAAAACACGGAGCTCTTCTAGCTGCTAAAAAGAAGAGCTAACCCTGTCCCAGCTAAAACCAGGACAAATGGAATGTTTCATCTCCAAACTACTTGCCAAATATTCACTAATAAATCCCAGAGCAGGTAAATAACCTACAGCCATACTAAGAAGCTCCAGCCCTGAATATGGCTTGGATCCTTGCACCCTATGGCGCGTGCCTCTGCAGCCACATCCATACTTGACTGATTGCCATCGTCTCACTGGGTTTTATCTGCGCTGGCAGTTTGCAGTGGTGGACTGCACCCAATCCGCATGAGATAAGATGTTCCTGCAGGAAAGAGTTGCCTCCTCCACTGCAGCTCCCCACTCTGTGATCTCAAGCTTCTCCACAAAACTGAGTTTGGAGTCAGGTGGATGTCACTGTTGTACCGAGAACGGAGAGAAGAATGACATAGAATTCAAGTCCAGGAGAAAATGCCAAAATGCCAACTCTTTAATTAATTACAAATCCGTATATATAACATGGTTCGCAAGGATGGCCAAGGCTATTGGTCGCTTGACCATCCACCTCCCAGAGTGATTGGCTAAATGCTACAACACCCATTTCAAAACAACTTTCCCAGTGTGCCATAAACAAGACTGCATAACAAGCTACAGGTGCAAGATAAAGTCTTAGTTTACAAAAACCTCAAACTGTTTCTCAGCTAGCCTGCATGGGAAAAAGAACTTTCACAGGATGCTGCAGCAGCTGGAAAATTTCTCTGCTTCTAGCCTTTTAATATCCACAGTGGATACTGGGATAAAAAAGAAAAAAATATTATAGATCCCCTTCAGGAATATTCAAAGCATCCCATTGCTTTTTCCTGAATGTCTCTGAAAGTTCAGTGAAAGTGAATTTCCATTCACAAGGGATGTTTGTGGAGAAGAACGTGTCCCAGACACATCCATCATGTCTTCACACTGGGCATGATAGGGGGCTTTAAGTATCATGCAGGAGATGTTCAGTGGTTTGCAAGAATGAGGTCTACCATGTATTTAGCATCTTTTCCCCTCAGGGCACGGTCTGAGTGCTAGAGAAGTCAGTGAGACTCCCATTGACTTTGGTGAGCTTTGGATCAGACTCAAAATCACAAGTGGGTTACAAAGCAATTTAGGTTTTGGTTTGAGCTTTCTGTTTGTTTGATAAAGGAAAGTACTGACATCTGCCTGAATATAAAGTCCTCTCCTCTCAGGAAGTCTTTTGTGGCATATACAACATAGAAGCGTTTCTTAACATCATGCTTGCTCTGGCTCAGAGCCAAATAAAATGCCAATGATGCCCTGGAGAAGAGAGAGAAGGTACTTACATACCAAGCGTCCTCCTCTGCGGATGGTACAGAATAGATAATTGGTATGTGGCTTAACCAAAACCATATCTGCATGTATCTGCAGGCCTACTCTCCACTGTTGATCTCTCCATAAAATCTATTTAATGTAGTTCATTCACTGGTTTCACATAGAGAAAAATTAACAGCTGTGGTCATTATCTAAACGTGCTCAGTGATTTGGACTGTGGACATCTGAAACTCTGCCAAACAATCTCCAGGGGATTTGGAGAGGTGCTTTGGTCCTATTTGATACTAGCAGTGAGGCAAGAGGAGCTGAAATTGTTTTGCAGCTATTTATCTAGACACAGCAGAAAAATGCATCATTCTGTTATAGGTTGATTTCAATAGTTTGGCGAGAAAATGATTCTCTACAGCCAATAACTGTAAAATTAATAGTTAAAATTTATTTAGGGCAAGCAAGCAAACAGCGCTGGGTGCACCGGGAGTCTCTGCTCCAGCAAGACGCACACCCGCCGTGGCAGTTTTCTTGTATTTATACAAACACACTCATAGCCCCCCCCCCAAAAGGTCAGTCTCTCCCAGGAAATAATTTCCATAGTCCCCGCCTCAGGATCCGCCTCAGGCTCCTCCTCGACACGCCTCCTGGTGGTCGTGGGCAGGGGTCTTCAGGATGAAGGCCGGAGGTCTTCCTCGCGTGGGCAGGTGTCATGGTTTGATGTGGAGGGGGGGGTGGTTCTGGTGGCAGGAGAGGGATTTTGCTCCCTGCGACCTCCCCGGTTTTGGATCCGGGTTAGGCTTAGTTCTGGCCACCGGATCAGACTGTCATCCCCCTCGGGGTTGAGCCAATAGGGCGCCTCTGCGAATTGCCCTATTTAAGTCAGGACAAGGGAACCGGAAAAGGTGCTTCGCCCAGGATCGACCAGAGAAGGGAGGAGGGCACTGCCCCCGCTCCCTGGCTCCCGGCCGGGCGGCTGCCTGCGTCGGGCCGGCGCCGCCCACGGAGAATGGCGGCGGCGGAGCCAGCTGGGGAACTCGGGGGCACCCCACTCCCAGGGTGCCCACTGGGCTGAGTTCACCTGGAGAGGACTGAGATCTGAGAGAAACAGCTGCATCGACAGCAGGTCAGTGAGGATGGAGCGGGAGGAGGTGTGCCGGAGCCGAGTTTCCCCTGCGGCTGATGGTGAGATAGCAGGCTGCCCCCCTGCAACCAGGACGGCCTCGGTGGAGCAGCGACCCACTCGCAGCCCGTGGGGAGAAGATGCCTGAGCCCGAGGATGGTCGTGTTGGGGGCACGGCAAGGCAGAGAGGCATCTGGAGTCTTCGTGACGACCCACGCCGGAGCGAGTGGCTACAGCTCCCTAAGTACCCGAGACTGTGGTATAGCCCACACCGGAGCAATCTGTGGGGAAGGATTGTTTCCAGTGGGCTGGACTCACGTTGGAGAAATTTGTGGATTTTTTCCTCGTGGGTAGGGGATCCATTGGAGCAGGGGAAAAGGGTGTAAGGACTCCTTCTCCTTTAAGAAAGAAGCAGCAGTAACAGCACGGAATGAACTGACCTGCACTCCCCCAGTCCCTGCCCCCTGTGCTGCTGGGGGGAGGAGGTAGAGCCGGGAGGAAAAGGAAGGTGGGGGGGGGAAGGTGTCGGTTTTAAGATCTGGTTTTGTTTCTTTCTGTCCTCTCAAGTAATCGGTTTTTATTTCCCTTTGTCCTTCTAAGTAATCATTAATAAACTGTTTTGCTTTGAGAAAAGCGCTGCCTGTTTTGCCCAGGACCATGGTTGGTGGGTGCTCCCTCTGTTCTTGCCTCAACCCTCAGTCCTTTTATTTTGTTTTTTTTTTTCTCTCCTCTCTACTTTATTGGAGAAGGAGAGACTGTGTGAGTTTTAGTTGCTGGATCAGCCTAAAACCACGACAGTCCTTTTGGCGCCCAACGTGGGGCTCGAGGAATTTGAGATAAGAATAGTGACTGGGAGAGGTAACGGGCAAAACATGGACTTCACAGTGCTGAAAAACAGAAGGACCTTGGGAAACTTTGATTGTTGTGACTGGTGAAGGGACAAGGGGTGGATTGTTTGTAAAATGTGTGTTCTTCTTCTTCTTCGATGTTGTTGTTGATACTGTGTTCTTTTTCTGTAACTCTGTGTTCTCTTTCTGTAACTAAAGTTGTGCCTAAATATGGAATTCGCAGAGGCGAGGGGTGGAATTTTTTTTTTTTTTTTTTTTTTTTTTTTTTTTGAGATAAGAGTGATTTAATACAGATGATTTAATACAATGTAGGTGCTCACCACCCCTCGTATGCGAAGCCCGTCTCGTCCCGAAAACTGCAAATC
Organism: Tauraco erythrolophus; assembly: GCF_009769465.1. NCBI lineage: Eukaryota > Metazoa > Chordata > Aves > Musophagiformes > Musophagidae > Tauraco > Tauraco erythrolophus. Next base: position 4,646,673 of record NC_141497.1, read on the forward strand.
CCGGACGAACGCGAGGCCCCGAAATAGAGAGGGGCAGAGAGGGAGAGAAAGAGAGAGAGAGAGAAAGAAAAAAAAAACAGCAGAGCAACAGCGCAGCAAGCGCAAAAGAGCAAAAGTGCAAAAAGAGCAAAAGCGCAAAAGCCCTTCTTCCCGGCTGACCCTCGCTTTTATACTGGGCATGACGCTGCATGATATGGAATACTAATTGGCCAGTTTGGCCCTCAGTCTTAAGTTCCACACAAATGACAAGGGGAATCGTGTCCCCCTTGTCCCAGCTGTGCTCCCCCCTTATCCTGCCGTGTTTCTGTACTCCGCACACTGAAAAGTCCTTGGAGTTTCACTTCCAACCACAAACATCAGCTTGCTATCAACATTCTTCTCAGAGTGAGCCTCTGAGTGAAACCAAAACAGGGAGCTCTTCTGGCTGTTAAAAAAAAAAACTCTGTCCCAGCTAAAACTGGGACAGCAGGGGTCTTCAGGATGAAGGCCGGAGGTCTTCCTCACTGTGCACTTTTCACCTCTTCCCTAAAATCCCTGATTTGGCTGAGCTTGCAGAGCCAAACCGGTTCCAGCCTGGTCTGTCCTTGAGTGGACATCTGATCGTGTTACCTGTCACTATCTGAAGACAAATGTTAGTTTTTATTAGTCCTTGTCTTTCCTACATGGGCTAGTTTTTGTGTATCCCTTCCTCCCTGCAGAGGTGTGAGATGTGAGTCACAGCCTTGCCGGAGTCCGTCTTATCTGTCTTATCTTTTCTCACCAGCCTCCTCCTGAGCAGCTAGTATTTTACAGCAGGGACTAGCACTTTACAACTTTTAACATTTTACAGCAATAATCCATACAACAGTTAATGTGACAGTATTTAAACAATAATTGGTTAGTATTTAATATTTAAACAATAACTAATATATATCTTAGCTAATATATATAACTAATATATATATCAGGAACTATCCTGAGAGATGGTGGTTTCTATTTGATTGGCAAATTCTAATATATTACTTATTACAAATCTCTACTGTTATTTTGAAATACTTGCCAATCTGGATTGATACCTGAAAAGGAAACTGAACTTTCCAAGACTTGTTTTAAAGTTTTAGAAAGCAGGTATTCTTTATTGCAGCGCTGGGTGCACGGGGGATTTCTCCTCCTAGCGTGCACACCGGCTTCTGGACAGAAAATTAGTTATACACTATAATCATGCATAATTCATAACATATTTACATATTCTTAAACAATTGGTTAATTTTCTCTCGCTTTTCATGTAAATTACTTCACATGCTCAGTTTTCCTCCTCCGCCCCTTTCTTTTGGGTCTGGGGTGTAATTAGGGTAGGTGGTCCGTGAGTCGGTGGTCACGATCTCCCCCTGCCGGAATTACCTTTTCCCCCAAGTCACTGCATGTTCACAGTTTAGAAAAACATGATAACAAAGTTTATGCAGTTTCTGCAGTTTCTGGGATGTTCCCTCCAAGGGCAGACAGCTCTTGATAAAGAGTCTCTGTTTTAATCACTGCTGACAGCTTCAAGGATGGACGTCTTGTTAGTTTCTTTAGGTATGTGTAAATCACCTACTGCCGACTAAACCCTTCATGAAACTGCTACACAAAACTTTAACCCCTTTATTGTTGGGTAACAATTCCCCCCTTTTCTTTATCCTTGCGAATTCTTTCGCAAAATTTCATATTGTTCATGTTTAAGAATTGTGAGTAGCACCCAAACTCTCCTAGTCAACTTGGTTAATTGGTACCAGAACATAAAGTTTACAATTGTTAGTATTGTTACTGCTACTAATACTACAAGCAAACGATGTATTAATAAGTTCAGCACTCTAGTTGCTGATGGTGAATACCCTATAAAAATATTCCACCAATGATGTTCTCCATCTTTCTTCACTCGTTCCAGGACGTGGTGTATTTCTTCAGCGTCGTGATGGACAGTTATCAGAGTTTTTTGTCCATCTTCTCGGACTTGCTTCAGCAATCGTCTTAAGTCTTCATGTTGCACCAGTCTTTTCAGCAACGCTGAGTTCATTCCAATAGGGGTAGGCCGCAGGTCATGATACAATGTATAGTTAGATTTTAGTAATTGATAAGATGTGATGGGAGCTAAATAAGTAAAATCACATCCTGTGATAGCTACAAAATTACAGATACAAAGGTTAGAGTGATCATTCATATTTCTAGTAATGTTATCTACCAAAATGGAATTACAGGAAGTTCTCATGCAAACACAGCCATTACCTATATATACAAGTACAGTTTTAGGTTTTTCGTCAGGATGTATCTCAAAGTGACAAACATTCTGTTCAGTGTCAAGACAGATGTCTTGAGCTCTGATGGTATTGCTTTCACAAATGAATCCTTGTTGCCCTTGCACAATACATGTGCTAATGTCAATTGTTTGCCATTTATTCTCACTCTTTCGTGCCCACACTCTGTGTTCCAAGGGATATAGTGTAGTTCCATTGTGATTCAATCCTAATGCAATGATTGGATATATTGTGTATACCGAAGCATTGTGTATAGTTAACACAAAGGCTGTGACCATATCATTTTTGGGATCATAAGTAAAATTAACTAACCTGCCACCAAGATTGGAATCTTTTTTCAAATTATTTGCCTTATCCCATATCACTTTCCGAATCTCATTGGGTAAAGTGCCTTCTTCACCTTCCTTTATAATCATAGCTGTTGTGGATTGAATCCACGATTGAGCTTGGATGCAGCTGAGAGCTAAAGAGATATTGTTTTGGGCTGCACCAAATGCATCTATAATGGACTGATGGTCTTTTTCATTTATGTTCTCCCACTGAGGTAATGTACGTGATAAAAGCCACTGTTCCCTTCCCAGAGCCAAAAGGGAAGATCGTAAAGGATGTTCCAATTTGTTTAGGTCACTAGTTATTGTAACTAATTTATTCATTAGGACCTCAGAGTCTATATTATTTAGAACTCCCATTCCTGTTCCCAGGATACCGGTAACATCCCTCTTCATTCGTTTTTCGGAGAAGATATTTCGTCTATGTAACCACATTGTCCACGCCATGTAAGAGGTTTTCAGAAATGGTGAACAAGCTGGCTGGATAGTGGAGATGTTACTTTGCATTGACAATTCAACTCATCTGAGGGATCGTGACGGGTTAAACAATATCTGCTGTTGTCCCGTATTCTGAATTACGTAAGGTCCAATTTCAAAAAATAGAGTATTTGGCATAGGTGGCGTTGTGCTAGATGGACTTGTTATCATGTTAGGGCTGGGAGTGATTGTTGTCACTGGTTCAATAATGCCCATTTTGAATTTAAATGTGAGTGCCATGTCACCTTTCTGAGTATTCCAGAGGCAAATTATAAAGACAGGCTGGGTTAATGTAAAATTGCTCCAGCATTCTAGTTTTTCATTTTCGAGGGCACAAAGATTCTTTGTGAGCACAGAATTATTGGTTCCTTCTACAGTAATTTGAGTCACTTTCTCATGGATGGTTCCATTGATCATTCGGCAGCCTATTTGGATCCCTTCTCCGACTGTTCCCATCAAGAGGGGAGCCTCACTGTCCTTGTCCCAGCCCCACTCATGTTCTGAGTATATTTGCATTCCATGCATAACCACAGTAGCTAAATTTAAGTTCAAAGATGGTCCCATACTTCCTGTGGACTTAAGGTAGGCGTGAGACCATGGCCAACTTGGAGTGGAAGTGTTTACCATTTCAATCATACTTATCAGAATGGTGACAATTAACATCGGGTCAGTCTTATTGTTGTTGGTCCTGTGGCTTCTGCTGTCCATTGTTCCTCAGGTGCTTTCTTCACCCGGGAGTAATGAATCCAAGTAGGTCGTTCTCTGATCTTGATCGCCGTGTAGGTTGCCAGCAATATCTGGAACGGTCCATTCCACTTCTCCTCAAGGGGGTGACCTGAAATAGTTTTAACATAAACCCAATCTCCAGGTTTGAATGTATGCACTGGAGAATCTAATCCCTGTGCCCTGGTGGACATTACTACTTTGTTTACTTCTTCCAATTGTTTTCCTAATGCTATCAGATATTGTTGTAAGCCCATTTCTCCAACTTGACTGAGATCTTGCCCTTGATACCTAGTTTGAAATGGTTTCCCATATAAGATTTCGAAGGGACTCAATTTTTCCTTAGTTCTTGGTTTAGTTCGAAGCCTTAATAGGGCAATTGGAAGGACCTGATCCCATCTCAAGTTGGTTTCTTGACAAATCTTGCTTAGTTGTGTTTTTATTAAGTGATTCATTTTCTCCACCTGCCCGCTTGCTTGGGGTCGATAAGGTGTATGCAATTTCCAGTCAATTTCTAAAAATTTACTAACAGATTGCACTACTTGTGATACAAAATGCGGCCCTCTGTCTGAAGAGATTACTTCAGGGACTCCAAACCGAGGGATGATATCCCTTAGCAAAACTTTAGTCACTTCTCGGGCTTTGTTAGTTCGACAGGGAAATGCTTCAGGCCATCCGGAATAGGTATCTGTTAATACTAACAGATATCTATACCCACCTTTTCTAGGCAGTTCCGAGAAGTCTATTTGCCAATTCTGACCTGGAACACATCCTTTGCCAATGTTTCCCAACTTTACCCGGTTGTCTGCCTTTGAGTTATTCTTTAAACAGGTTTCACATCTACTAACCACATTTTTTACAGTTTGAAATAAACTTCGTGCTATTATTTGCTTAGAGAGAGAATTGTATAAAGCTTCTGTTCCCCAATGAGTTTTGCCATGCTCAGTTTTTATCAACATCCATAGTATTCTAAAGGGAACTATTATTCGATTGTCCTCTACTGTTGCCCATCCTGATGGATTAACCTTAGCTTTTAAATCTTTGATTAGCTTTTTATCTTTTTCATCATATTCTACCTTTTCAGGTAGTGATAAAGATTTTTCCGGGATCAAACTTAATACCTCACCTTGTTCCGCTGCTTGCCTCGCCTTATGATCAGCCAATTCGTTACCCACCTCCTTGTCAGTGTTACCTTTTTGATGACCTTTACAATGCATGATGGCCACAGCTGTTGGAAGCTGAACTGCTTCTAAAAGTCGCAGTATCATATCGGCATGTTTAATACCTTTTCCTTGTGTAGTTAAAAGTCCTCGTTCTTTCCAGATTGCTCCATGAGCATGTACTACACCAAAGGCAGACTTGGAATCTGTCCATATATTTACTCGCAGCCCTTCAGCGAGCTCCAGCGCTCTCACCAAGGCAATTATTTCTGCCCTCTGTGCAGACGTACCTTTTGGGAGAGATCTTGCTTCTATTACCTGATCAGTTGTTGTCACCGCATACCCGGCCATTTGGACTCCATTCTTCACAAAGCTGCTCCCATCTGTGTACCAGGTATGATCGGCCTCTTCCAGTGGTTCTTCTTTCAGGTCTGGTCTACTTGCATAGACAGTTTCAATTGTCTCTATGCAGTCATGTACGATGAGGTCAGTTTCCTGTTTATCACTCAGGAAAGAGGCAGGGTTAACGATTGTAGATGTAACGATTTCCACATCATCCTGCTCCATCAGGATCGCCTGATATTTTAAGAATCTTGATGGTGATAACCAATGTCCACCTTTCTGTTCTAAGACAGAAATTACTGCTTGGGAAGTATAAACGATCATTTTCTGCCCCAGGGTAAACTTGCGAGCCTCTTGAATGATTATGACGACAGCTGCCACTGCCCGGAGGCATCCTGGCCATCCTTTGCTGACTGCGTCCAATTGTTTGGAAAAATATGCTACTGCTCGCTTGTAGGGTCCCAGCTTTTGGGCTAAAATTCCCAGGGCCACTCCTCGTTTTTCATATGCAAACAGCAAAAAAAGTTTCGTCACATCTGGTAAGCCCAAAGCAGGGGCTCTCATCAGTTCTAATTTTAATTCTTTGAAGGCTCTTTTGGCCTCATCAGTCCAAATTAATTGTTTCTGATTGTCTTTCAGTAGTTCATATAAAGGTTTCACTAACAGTCCATAATTATGAATCCATAAACGACACCAACCTGTCATTCCCAGAAAAGTTCGAAGTTCCTTTACCGTAGTTGGTTCTGGAGTCTTGCAGATGGCCTCCTTCCTTTCATTTCCGAGCTGTCGTTGTCCTTTGGAAATCAGGTATCCCAAGTAGATCACTTCCTGCTGCAGGATTTGGGCTTTCTGTAATGACACTCGATAACCACTTAATCCAAGGAAGTTCAATAAATTCACAGTCCATTCTTTACACTCTTCTCTCTTTTCTGTAGCTATCAAAATATCATCCACATATTGTAAAAGAATGCCATTGCCTGGAGGCCTTTCCCAAAGTTCCAATTCCCTTGCTAATTGGTTCCCAAAAATTGTAGGGCTGTTTTTAAATCCTTGAGGTAACACTGTCCAAGCGAGTTGAGTTTTACTGTCCCGAATCGGGGTTTTCCCATTCAAAAGCAAATAAATTACGGCTTTCAGGGGCCAAGGTGAGGCAAAAGAATGCATCCTTTAAATCCTAGAACTGTGAACCATTCATATGTTTCCTTCAGACTGGTTAACAAAGTGTACGGGTTTGCTACTACTGGATACAGATCCTCCACAATTCTGTTTATTGCCCTTAAATCTTGTACTATTCTGTATTTCCCATCTGGTTTCTTTACTGGTAAAATTGGGGTATTATATTCTGACTCACATTCAATCAGTAACCCAAACTTTTGGAATTTTTCAATTGTTTCTTTTATGCCCTTTCGGTCTTCCAACCTTAAAGGATATTGTTTTATTCTAACTGCACCAGAACCAGGTTTTACTTCCACCTTTATCGGTACAGCGTTCTTTGCTTTACCTGGAATCTCAGAAGCCCATACCCCTGGATACACTTGATCTAGAATTTCTTCAATCTCTGAGGTACCCTTAGTTTGTTTTTCAATTTGGATCATAGCCAAACTTAAGACTTCAATTAATCGATCATCTTTTACTTTGAATTCTACCTTACCCTTTTCAAAAATTATTTGTGCTTCCAATTGCTCTAATAGGTCCCGTCCAAGTAAAGGTTTCGGAGATTCTGGTAAATAAAGGAATTGGTGAATCCCTACTTGTTTTCCAATCTGAAATTTAATTGGCTGTAGAAAAAAAGCCTTTTTCTGCTGACCAGTGGCTCCTATTACAGTTACAAAATCATGATCTACAGGTATTAGTTCTTGATTCAATACAGAATATGAGGCACCCGTATCTATTAAAAATTCTACCTCCTCATTCTGGTTCCCTAGCTTTAATTTAACCAGTGGATCCGCCAGGGTAGATTCCCCAGGTCCCCGTCATTTAGCTTCAGCAACCACCTCAGGCTTTAATTTAGGGCATTCCTTTTTCCAATGCCCTTGTTTTCCACAGTAGGCACACTGATTTGATCGTAATGTTGTTTGGAAACTCCCTCGAGATCCCCGGCGAGGCCCTCCTCTGCCTCTGCCCCTGCCTCTACTTCCAGGGGGTCCTTGGGGTCCTGCACTTTGTTGTTGTAATGCCGAGATTGTTGCTGTGGCTAATGCTCTACTTAATTTTCTCCTTTCATTGCTTTCTCTGTTCCTGTACACCCTCCATGCTTCTTCAATTAATTTTTCTAAATTCCGCACTTCAGGCTCTTTTAGTTTTTGGAGTTTTCTTCTAATATCATCTGATGACTGGCCCAAAAACAACGATACCAATTGTTGCTGCCCTATTTCAGATGAGGGGTCTAAAGTAGTATATTTACGCATTGCCAATCGTAATCTGTCTAAGAATTCCGTGGGGGTTTCGGTTTGCCCTTGCTTTACAGCATAAAGTGCTGACCAATTTACAGCCTTTGGGATCGCGTTTTCTAGTCCAAATTTTATCCAATTTTGATATTGCCTTAATGTGCGCTGGTCTGTATTATCATTCGGATCCCAGTGTGGGTCAATCAGGGGAACATACTGATTGACTCCCCCTGCCAGCGTTCCGGCTGTAATTTGAGCCTGCACTTGAGTTCGGGCTGTTTTTAGAATTAACTGTTTCTCAGTTTCAGTCATTGCATCTAACAGTATGTCTATATCTTTCCAGTCTGGGTTTTGATTTTTAACTATGAATTCAAATCTTTTGGTAACTCTTAATGGATCATCTCTGTAATTTTTAACCTCTTCCCTCCAGGTGTCCAAATCTCCCATATAAAAAGGGACCTTAATTGTCATCAGTCCTGCTGGCCCCATAGCTTCTCTAAGTGGTGCCTGGAGAATTGGTCCTGTTTTACTACGCGTTCGGGCAGTAATCGGGGTTGATTCCCCCACTGCTGCAGGAGGTGGTGGTGGTGGTGCTGCTGCAGGGGGTGATGTTGGTGTTGATGCAGGGGGTGATGTTGGTGGTGATCCCCCCACTGCTCCCCCTCCTGAGTTACTGTTCCCATTGTTCCCATCAGGAAACCCCATGGGTAATGCAGGAGGTGGTGATATATAATCTTCAATCCTTTCCTCACTTTCCCGATCTTTTGCTTTCAAACACCTTTCTCCAATACTACATGCTGAACAACATCGTTTCAGCTTTCCTTGTTCCTTCTTTTTATCTTTCTCTAGTGCCAAAACAAAGGGGTCTTTAGGGGCTAAATTTATACCACATTCCTTTTGTCACTCAGGATGATCTCTTAAAGTGAAAAACATATCAGCATATAACACCTCATCCCATTTTTCATTTCTTCTGAGAAACAGCATCAATTGCAATAGAGTATTATAATTCAAAGTTCCATTATTTGGCCATTTTTCCCCTTCTTCCAATTTATATAACGGCCACCACTGGTTACAGTATTTAACTAAAGTTTTCTTATTTACATTTCCTCCTGGGGGACCCCCAATATCTTTCCAATGTGCTAAGACGCATCCTAACGGACTCTTCTTTAAAATTTCCCCGCTCTGTTGGTTACCCATTATTTGCTGGATTATTATTATCCCAATCCTGTTGTTACCAAACAAACAACTGGAATTAAAATTAAAATAACACGTTCACTCTTATTTTCTATTGCTTCGTCTATCTCCGGCTGTTTCCCTTGCGGGAGGACAGAACCACGGATCAAGACTCCGCACTCGCTTTGTACTAAAAGTACGTTTCAGTCACACACACACAGAACAAAAACAAGTCTTACAATTGCAACCACAAAAAAATCCAACCATACAATTAATACAACTCTTAGAATCACACAAACAAACACATAGAATTCAATACAGAATTAATATTTCAGCTTCCAGATGGTTTCTGGTGGGACTGGAACCCACAATTGTAGTCACTTAAGTGTGTTTTTTTTTTTGTTGTTGTTCTTAAGGCGCCTTTGGTGGGACTGGAACCCACAATCGTAACCAAAGTATACCTTTAAGGCACTGGCTGCCCGGTATACGTTGTCCTGCGCAAGTCTCAGCTTACGGCTTACGGAAAGCTACCCCGAGTGGGACTGGAACCCACAACTGTAATTGCTCCCACAACTATAACCAAAGTATACCTTTGAGGCGCTAGCTGCCCGGTACACACTATCTTGCGTACGGCTTACAGAGAGCTACCTTAATGGACCGGTCCCCAAACCAAAAGAATCAAAAGAATACCTTAATACCTTCTCTAAGATGGAAGATGGTCCTTGTCTGTTCCCGCAGCGATCCGATTGAGGCGAAGAGTCCCTCCGGGGAAATCCCCGGGGGCGCCCAAGGGAGTCCTGTTCTCAGCGGGTCCTGCAGCCGAACAGAGAGAGTCCCATCTGGGTCGCCAAATCTGATACCTGAAAAGGAAACTGAACTTTCCAAGACTTGTTTTAAAGTTTTAGAAAGCAGGTATTCTTTATTGCAGCGCTGGGTGCACGGGGGATTTCTCCTCCTAGCGTGCACCCAGTGCTGCAATAAAGAATACCTGCTTTCTAAAACTTTAAAACAAGTCTTGGAAAGTTCAGTTTCCTTTTCAGGTATCAGGATTGTATTAATGTATTCTGCATGAACATATAAACAAAAAAGGAGTCTCCACCCTAGAGCACCACTCCTTCTCTAATCACAAAGCACAGGTAATCGCATTTTTTCACAAGATAACTCAGTGCAGTTGCCAGCTCAGCTCCAGTCTGGCAGTAAGGACTAGGGGCTTTTGCAGAGCAAAACAAGGTCCAATCTGTGGAGATGTGACTTCCCTAACAGAGGCATGGGAAGAGGTGAGTGTGCTGCAGAACAAGATTGATGATATCCTCCTGCCAATGGTGCAGTGAAGAACAGCTAAGCCAGGCTGCAAGAAACACCATAAATGAAGCACATTTGAATGAAGTTTGAAACCCAACCCTAAATGGGCCATCACCAATTAACAGCTCAACAACAGCTCCTTAAATTCCTACCTCATTCCTTTCAGTGTGAAGAACCAGGTCAATCTGCATAACACCCAAAAAGCAAGGACCGGGCTCAGACTTACCATGGTCCCATAGTCGCCCCTTGGCGAGAAGCCGTCTCAGCTGGTGGGGTTCCTTTGCCTGGAGAACATCCAAACCATAGGGCTGCCTGCCCTCTCCACCCAGCCTGCTGGAGGAGACCCAAAGGCACCACTCTTGGGACATGGCATGTTTCTGCAGTGACTCCTGAATGCAAGCTACAGAGGCAGTTTTGCTGGAGGGCTTCATGCAATCGTAGCATGCCAGAGGGGGTCCAGCGCCCAATGGAAGCCCTGGTGGGCTTCTAGGCGGAGTCCAGCTGTGTCTCCTGCTCCACCAGAAAGATTGTGAAAGGAATTGCTTAATAAAAGAATGGTGATCCATTGATCCACCTCTGTAGCATAGTAAGCACACGGACTCTGCAGGATGCTAGGGATCGAATCTAAGGTTTTTTTTTCTTTACCAAATTTATAACATACAGAGCCCCTTTCCAGGCTCCAATCAATGGTAGAATCGTGTATTTCTGTATTTTTAAGTCTTACACAGCAGTCCAAGTATGTACACAGCCCCCTGTTTATGCCAGGTGCTCTCACGGGATGTGCACGGCCTTGATGCCGACCTTGCTGCATGTTTCTTAGTCTCTGGAACACCTTGATATTATTGCAGGGCTCAGAGATGAACAACAGCTGTGAGAACCCTGTCTTTTCTCAGAGCTCAGAATCCTCTTCTCTATCCACAATTCCCCCTTTTTTGTTTATAGGAACTCCGTTGATTACTAAAGCCACAGTGACGCGTACTTCTACCTTTTGTGCTCGTCGCATTGCCGTCCAAGGAAACTGAAACCACGCTGGAAATAAAATTAACAACAACCTCCAACAGCAATAAGAATCTACGTGTATAAGTTAAGGCCAGAGAACCAATTTTTTTGATTAATCTAGGATAAATCTTAACTTGCATAGTACAACTTAAGAGGATAGGATTTTCTAAAACCTACAATGCTATTAAAACAGAGGTTAATGCAAACACATAAGGATAAGAAACACATATCGCTACAGAGGTATTATGTAATAACGTCAAATTCGCTCCAGTGGTACTTCTTGTCATGTATACTTGAAACACTGTCTGTCAAAAATAGCAAGGTTAATCTCTAAGTTTGCTCATGAACGGGGAATAAGACCAATGATATATATCATTTGCAAAAGAGACCTGGAAGACCCTCCCACCATGTAATACTGATGGAAGACAGCCATGGTGGAGTGGTAAAACAGTCTCATTACCATCCCAAAATACTCTATATGGTCCTCAATCTAAAATCCAGTCTGTTATATAATTTCATGTTCTCTAGGTTTTGTTGTTGTTGTTGTTGTTATTGTTGGTTTTGGTTTTGGTTTTGTTGTTGAGTTGTTGTTTTTTTTTCCAGCTGAATTGATCTATACTCTTCAGTTTAGTGAAGGCACAAAGAAACACATTGGAAACATGTTTACTCACTTCTTAATGGCTAGTGTTGTTAAGCATAACCTCTTTCTCAAACTGCATTTTCTTCTCTCTCTTTTTTTTTTTTTAATTATTGTTACGTAAAAGCACAACAGTATATATTGTTCTGTCATAGCTTTGCAAGAAGCAGTTACTACCCAAAGTACAACACTACTTAGTGCTCTATTATAGCCTTGCAGAAGCAGTTACTGGCATATTGTTCCCCTTTCTGGGAGACTTACCATCTCAACTATGCCCAAGATTCCGCTGAGCAGGAGGGTGTCAATCAGCAGGGTCATCATGGAGAAGGGAGGCAGGCACAGCACCTTCAGGGCGTCCCCTGTTTATCCACACAGTGTGCTCTGCAGCCTCCTTCCACTCCGCTCTGAGCCATCCCTTTTACACCCTCAGCAGAGTCTATGACAAAGGTACTGACTGGGCGTTGCTGCACGCGTGGCCAGTGCGTGCAACAAGGCTGCCAGGTATGTGCTCTGCTGGCCAACAGCGGTTTTTGCGGATCGCAACATGTTGTTCAATAACAATCCTCCTAGCTTCTCTTTTCAAAGTTATATACTCACAACTAAGTACAGTTTGTAATTCTTCGTCATTAATTTCATACCAGTCAATTCTTTTCCTTCCAGCAGTTATGGGCAGAATTCCTACACCTTCTGACCGGAAAGAACACACAAAGCATATATACAAGCAACTTTCACACACGTAATATACCAAACAATAAGAAACATAAAAACAGTTTATATATTAACATGAAATCTTCTATTACAAGTCTGTCCATTTGAACCATTCTCCTCATTCGGCGTTTCTGTGATCTCTGCTTGCTCTGCTAATTCTTGGATCTCCCCTTCTCTATCTGTAGTTTCAAAAGTCCTAACTGGCTTTACGTTTCTCGCCGGTAACCAGTATGGACCTGTGGGAAGAAGAACACAAGCATACCCTCTTCTCCATGTAAGCAGAGGCACAGGGCCATCCCATGAGTTGAGCCCAGTTCCTTATAATATACTGTTGGTTTTTCTGCAAAAATGGCACTGGTTTTAAAATGGCAATCCATAGCTGTAATATGTTGCCTAGAAGCAGACAGATTTAGAAAATTTAAAACATATGTAGCTTTGTCTAAGGATTCCTGCAGGGAAGTATACAGAAGGTTCCCCCTTTTTTGTTTATCAAGCATTTGTTTTAACGTTAAATGAGTTTGTTCAACAATAGCTTGTCCCATAGGCGAATGAGGGATACTGGTAGTGTGAGTCACTCCCCGATCCTGTAAAAAGGTACCAACTCGCCATGAAGTATATGCCAGACCATTGTCTGTCTTGATTTTCTGTGGCACTCCCGTGGTTGCAAAGCAGCAAAGCCAGTGAGTGATGACATTCTTTGTTTTCTCCAGTATGAGCAGTAGCAACTACAAAGGCAGAAAACATTATCAACAGTTACATGCACATATTTAGCTCGACCAAAAGATTGAATATAAGTAACATCAGTTTGCCATAATTCATTGGCACATAAACCTCTTGGATTTACTCCTGCTGGAGTATTTAAAGGCACAATACATTGACAGTCAGGGCAGGCGCGTACAATTTGCTGAGCTTGATCTGCTGTTAAATAAAACAGTTTTTTCAATGAGTGAGCATTTTGATGGAAAAAATCATGTGACAAGCGAGCTTGTTCTAGATGAGGAGGTAATACAGCCATCATGGTTAATGCATCAGCAACTGCATTACCTTCTACAATTGGTCCTGGCAAGGACGTGTGTGACCAAATATGTAATACAAAATATTCATGCGTTCTATTTTTAACAATTTTTGCCAGGGAAAGTAGTAGATTAAACAGTGATGAATTATCAACTGATCTGATAAATGTGGTGTCAATTCGTTGGATGATACCTACAACATTGTCGTGGTTTTAGGCTGATCCAGCAACTAAAACTCACACAGTCTCTCCTTCTCCAGTAAAGTAGAGAAGAGGAAAAAAAAATAATAAAGGGACTGAGGGATGAGACAAGAACAGAGGGAGCACCCACCAACCACGGTCCCGGGCAAAACAGACTGGGCTTTCTTAAAGCAAAACAGTTTATTAATGGTTACTTAAAAGGACAAAGGGAAACAAAACCGGTTACTTGAGAGGATAGAAAGAAACAAAGCCAGATCTTAAAACGGACACCTTCCCCCCCCTCCGCCCTTTCCTTTTCCTCCTGGCTCTACCTCCTCCCCCCAGCAGCGCAGGGGGCAGGGACTGGGGGAGTGCAGATCAGTTCATCCCATGTTGTTACTGCCACTCCTTTTCTTAAAGGAGGAGTCCTTACACCCTTTTTCCCGCTGATTGGCTCAAGCCTGAGGGGGATGGGAGTCTGATCTGGTGGCCAGAACCAGGTCTGACCCGGTTCCAAAACCAGGGAGGTCTGTCCTAGTTTTAGCTGGGACAGAGTTTTTAACAGCTAGAAGAGCTCCGTGTTTTGGTTTTACTCAGAGGCTCACTCTGAGAAGAATGTTGATAGCCAGCTGATGTTTGTGGTTGGAAGTAAAACTCCAAGGACTTTTCAGTGTGCCAGAGTGCAGAAACACAGCGGGATAAGGGGGGAGCATAGCTGGGACAAGGGGGACACGATTCCCCTTGTGATTTGTGGTGGAACTTAAGACTGAGGGCCAAACTGGCCAATTAGTATTCCATATCATGCAGCGTCATGCCCAGTATAAAAGCAAGGGGCAGCCGGGAAGAAGGGCTTTTGCGCTTTGGCTCTTTTGCGCTTTTGCTCTTTTGCGCTTGCTGCGCTGTTGCTCTGCTGTTTTTCTTTCTTTTTTATCTCTCTCTCTCTCTCTCTCTCTCTGCCCCTCTCTATTTCGAGGCCTCGCGTTCGTCCGGGATTGCAGCTTTGGAACGAGACGGGCTTCGCATAGGAGGGGGTGGTGAGCACCTACACTGTATTAAATCATCTGTATTAAACCATTCTTATCTCAACCCACGGGTTTCCCGTTTCTCCTTTAATTCTCTCCCTCATTCCTGGGGGTGGGGGAGGGGGAGTGACTGGCTGTGTGTGTGGGGGGGGAGGTTCAGCCTAACCCATGTGAAATATGTTCATTTGATTCGTGTCAATATGGTGGTAAGGAACGGGGTGTGCCCATTCAAGATAAATGATTATATTAGTTTAAGATCTCTGTGAAATGCAAAAACACAAACCTGCAAAATTCCTCATGATGCTGTCGACCACCAAAGTGATACACAGGATGCTCTGGCACTGCAGAACAAAGAGCTCTGGTGACAGTTCATCGTGATGCAAAACGAAATAAAAGGAAATGGTGAAAAGTAGAAAAGGATGGAGAGCATAGATGCTGGGAAACTCTCTTCAGGTGGTCACCTTCAGCTCCAGGATTTTTCAGTCATTTAAAATATCCTGTGACAATACTGTTAATAGCTGCAGCTGCTTTAATATTGCTACTGACACTGCTGTACATATGGGTTTGGTGTGTATATTTTCAGTGCACAAAGTGTTATATCAATCAGGAAACTTATGCAAGTAAAAGAATTTACTTGATTTAATAAAAAAGGGGGGGCTGACAGAGGGGATATAGAAATAGACAAAATCACATAAGAGGGTATATATTAGTTATTGCTTGCTTTTAAATACTAACAAGTTATTGTTTAAATGTTCAATACTAACTGCTACATTAACTGCTGTATGAATTATTGCTTGCCTTAATTAAAGTGTGAAGTCCCAGTCCCTGCTGGCTGCCCAGGGAGGAGGTTGGTGAGAGAGATAAGACAAATGCCAGCAAAGTCGTAACTCATGACCCACACATCTGTAGGGAGGAAGGGAGACAAAAACTAGCCTATGTGGGCAAGATAAGGACTAACAAGAACTAACATTTGTCTTCAGGCAGTAATAGGTAAGAGACAACCAGATGTCCACTCAAGGACAGGCCAGGCTGGAACCGGTTTGGCTCTGCAAACGCAGCCAAATCGGGAATTTTAAAGAAGAGGTGAAAAGTGCACAGTGAGGAAGACCTACGGCCTTCATCCTGAAGACCCCTGCCCACGTGAGGAAGACCTCCGGCCTTCATCCTGAAGACCCAGGCCCACGACCACCAGGAGGCGTGTCGAGGAGGAGCCTGAGGCGGATCCTGAGGCGGGGACTATAGAAATGATCTCATGGGAAAAAACTGACCTTTTTGGGGGGGCTATGAGTGTGTTTGTATAAATACAAGAAAAACTGCCACGGCAGGTGTGCGTCTTGGTGGAGCAGAGACTCCCGGCACACCTAGCACTGTTTGCTTGCTTTTATTCGCCTAATAAATTGTAAACTTTAATTGGAGTTCTGTTTGGGACTCACTCATTTATCACACCCACGACAGTCGTAATTGGCGCCCAACGTGGGGCCCAAAGGGGTTGAGATAACGATGTTGCTGGCTGGAATGCTGTTTGTTATGCTTGCATACATGTTACCGGACATTTATAAATTATTGCCTTATTTAACCTATATGATGTAAGGCGGAATGTTTATGCGGTTTTCTGGCTCTGGGTGTTGGACCGGCATGAAAAGTATGTTATCGGTAATTAAGGGTTTTGCTATACTGTACGGTGTAACTCTGATAAGGTCATCGGTGCTGGGACCAGCTCAGTCTTTGTATTCGGCGGTGCAGAGGGGGATGGTGATGTGGAGCTCGTTTATTAATTTTGAGCGTCACCTGGCGGATATCATCACCAATTATACCGGTGACTTTTCATTCACAAAAGCTTACGTTGATTTTGATAATGCCGAACATCGTTGGAATAATTTAACCGGTTTGATTGTCCTGCAAGGTCTCCTAAATATATGTTTAATTATCTATATATTCAAAGTCAATCGGCCATTTAGGGGTGTATATCAATTTATTTCTCGGGTTATTGTGCTTGCCATCTCAACTCCCATGACAAGCACTATAGCTACTCAGACTACAACGGTATCAGTTGCCCCCGTAAGGAAAAGAAAATGTATACAAAAGTTAGAAGATGAAGAAGAGCAATCAGGGCCATCACAACAACCAAATGAGGAAGAGCAACCAGGGCCATCAGAGCAACCAGACAAAGAAGAGCAATCAGGGCCATCACAACGATTGGAGGAAGAGCAACCGAGGAAATGTGTGAGAAAGTCAGAACGCAGAGGAGAGGATGATGATGATGAAGAGCAATCAGGGCCATCACGAGAAATGAAGCGGGAACGTTCTGTTTCGCCCCAGAGAAAATCTCAATGGAGGAGAAGTGACATCATAGATGAGACGATAACCACCAGATCTCTAAAAATGAGCGAGCTGCGAGATATTCGAAAAGATTATGGCCGTCTTAAAGGTGAGCCCATTGTCTCTTGGTTGCTCAGATGCTGGGACATGGGAGCCAATAGTCTGGAGTTAGATGGTAATGAAGCCAGGCAGCTGGGAGCCCTTGCCATGGATGGAGGCATTGATAAAGCAATTGGAAGGCAGACACAAGTCCGCAGCCTCTGGAGACGGCTCCTGGCAGCTATAAAGGAAAGGTATCCCTACAAGGACGAGGTGCCATGTAACGTAAGCAAGTGGACCAACATAGAAAAAGCTATTCAGTATCTGAGAGAACTGGCTGTGCGAGAGTTGATTTATCTTGACTCGAGAAGCGGACCAAGACTCGAAGATCCAGATGACGTCCGGTGCACACGACCACTGTGGCAGAAGATTATACGGAGTGCACCAGCAGCATATTCCACCTCATTGGCAATAATGGACTTCGGGGACGATGAAGTACCACTATCCGTAGGTAATCTGGTCACCTACCTCCGACGATATGATGATAATACTTCTATAAGAACCTGTGTTGCGGCTGTGGAAAAGCTGTCTGAGGAGGTCCGAGAATTAAGAGAAAAAGTAGATTTCCCACCACCTGAACGGTCTAGAATTTCAGCTGTCAGAACCAGGCGTTCCCCTCCTCGAGAGAGACAAGAGAGACGGTACAGATCACGGGGTGAGCTGTGGTTCTACCTCCATGATCATGGAGAAGACATGAGAAGGTGGGATGGAAAACCCACCTCCGCTTTAGAGGCCAGGGTACACCAGTTGGGAGGAAGAACCAACAGGAATAGAACTTTCTCCAATTCCTCCAGGACAGCTGTTGCCCCAGTCTACAGTGAGCAGTCCACTAGTCAAAATGGGAGGGCTGATCCTCCTAGCCACCCTGACTCTAATCCTGCTGATTCCTCTGATGAATATGATAACAGGCATTAGAGGGGCCCTGCCTCCAGCCAGGTGGAGGAGAGGGATAATCGAGTTTACTGGACTGTGTGGATTCGGTGGCCTGGCACATCATACCCCAGAAAGTATAAGGCTTTAGTGGATACTGGTGCCCAATGGACCTTGATACCGTCGAACTTTAGAGGGGCAGAATCCATCTGTATTTCTGGAGTGACAGGGGGGTCTCAACAACTGACTGTGTTAGAGGCTGAAGTGAGCCTAACTGGAGAGCAGTGGCAAAACCACCCTATTGTAACTGGCCCAGAAGCACCGTGCATCCTTGGCATAGATTATCTTAAGAGAGGGTATTTCAAAGACCCAAAAGGGTATCGGTGGGCTTTTGGCATAGCTGCAGTAGAGACAGAAGAAGGCAGGCAGCTGTCTACTTTGCCTGGTCTCTCAACGGACCCTTCTGCTGTGGGGTTACTGAGGGTCGAAGAACAACAGGTGCCAATTGCTAATACAACAGTGCACCGACAGCAATATCGTACCAACCGAGACTCTCAAATTCCTATCCATAAGTTGATTCGTCAACTGGAGAGTCACGGAGTCATCACAAAGACCCGCTCCCCTTTTAACAGCCCTATATGGCCTGTACCTAAGTCCAATGGTGAGTGGAAGCTGACAGTAGACTATCGTGGCTTGAATGAAGTTACATCACCATTGAGTGCTGTCGTGCCAGATATGCTGGAACTTCAGTATGAACTGGAGTCAAAGGCAGCCAGGTGGTACGCTACAATTGATATCGCTAATGCGTTTTTCTCAATTCCTTTGGCACCAGAATGCAGGCCACAGTTTGCTTTCACTTGGAGGGGCATCCAGTATACCTGGAATCGACTGCCCCAGGGGTGGAAACACAGCCCCGCTATTTGCCATGGACTGATCCAGACCACACTGGAACAGGGTGATGCCCCAGAACATTTGCAATACATTGATGACATCATTGTATGGGGCAACACAGCAGAAGAAGTTTTTGAGAAAGGTGAAAAGATAATCCAAATCCTTCTGAAAGCAGGCTTTGCCATAAAACAGAGTAAAGTCAAGGGACCTGCTCAGGAGATTCAGTTTTTGGGAATAAAATGGCAAGATGGGCGTCGTCAGATTCCAATGGATGTGATTAAAAAAATAACAGCTATGTCCCCACCAACCAACAAAAAGGAAGCACAAGCTTTCTTAGACATTGTAGGTTTCCGGCGAATGCATGTTCCTGACTACAGCCAGATTGTAAAACCCCTCTATCAAATAACCCGGAAGAAGAATAATTTTGAATGGGGCCCAGAGCAAAAACAAGCCTTTGAACAAATTAATCAAGAAATAGTCCATGCGGTAGCCCTGGGACCAGTCCGGACAGGACAAGATGTCAAAAACGTGCTCTACACTGCAGTCAGGGAGAACGGTCCTACCTGGAGTCTCTGGCAAAAAGCGCCAGGGGAGACGCGAGGTCGACCTCTTGGGTTTTGGAGTCGAGGATACAAAGGATCCGAAACCAACTATACTCCAACTGAAAAAGAGATACTGGCAGCATATGAAGGAGTCCGAGCTGCTTCTGAAGTGATTGGTACGGAAGCACAGGTGCTCCGTGGCACCCCGATTGCCAGTGCTCGGCTGGATGTTCAAAGGGAGCGTCCCGTCTACACACCACGCAACTGATAGCAAGCTGATGTTTGTGGTTGGAAGTGAAACTCCAAGGACTTTTCAGTGTGCCGGAGTGCAGAAGCACGGCGGGATAAGGGGGGAGCATAGCTGGGACAAGGGGGACACGATTCCCCTTGTGATTAGTGGTGCAACTTAAGATTGAGGACCAAACTGGCCAATTAGTATTCCATATCATGCAGCGTCATGCCCAGTATAAAAGTGAGGGTCAGCCGGGAAGAAGGGCTTTTGCGCTTTGGCTCTTTTGCGCTTGCTGCGCTGTTGCTCTGCTGTTTTTCTTTCTTTTTTCTCTCTCTCTCTGCCCCTCTCTATTTCGGGGCCTCGCGTTCGTCCGGGATTGCAGCTTCGGGACGAGACGGGCTTCGCATACGAGGGGGTGGTGAGCATCTACACTGTATTAAATCATCTGTATTAAATCATTCTTATCTCAACCCACGGGTTTCCCGTTTCTCCTTTAATTCTCTCCCTCATTCCTGGGGGTGGGGGAGGGGGAGTGACCGGCTGTGTGTGTGGGGGGGGGGTTTCAACCTAACCCACGACACAAATGAACAGGAAGTTTTATATTAATTCAATGAGCAAAAGTAGTGTTAATTTTGTCTATAACCAATTGAAGAGCTTGTTTAGCAGGTTCTGTTAGTCTGCGTACAGAGATCGAGTCAGGGTCTCCCTTGAGCAAATTAAACAAGGGAGAAAGCTCTTCAGTGGTGTGATGGTTTGATGTAAAAGGGTTCTGGTGGCAGGAGAGGGGATTTGCTCCCTGTGACTTCCCTGGTTTTGGAACTGGGTCAGACCCGGTTCTGGCCACCAGATTGAACTTCCATCCCCCTCGGGGTTGAGCCAATAGGCGCCTCTGCGAATTGCCCTATTTAAGTTGGGGCAAAGGAACCAGAAAAGGTGCTTTGCTTGGCAGTGAGGAGAGAAGGGAGGAGGGCGCAGCCCCTGCTCCATGGCTCCCGGCCGGGGGCTGCCTGTGCCGGGCTAGTGCCACCCGTTGAGTATGTCCCCGGTGGAGTCACCTGGGGAACTCGGGGAGCGCCCCACTCCCGGGGTGCCCGCTGGACCAAGTTCACCCAGAGAGGACTGAGATCCGAGAGAAACAGCCACACAGACACCAGGTCAGTGAAGATGGAAGGGGACGAGGTGTGCTGGAGCTGTTTCCCCTGCAACTGGTGGCGAGACGGCAGGCAGCCCCCTGCAGCCAGGACAGACTCGGTGGAGCAGAGACCTGCTCACAGCCCGTGGAGAAGCCCACGTTGGAGAAGAGATGCCTGAGACTGAGGGAGGTCGTGGAGAATGGGACGCACGACAAGGTAGAGAGGCATCTAGAGTCCGTGGGACTACACACGCCGGAGCGAGTGGCAACAACTCCTTAAGAATCCGTGACTGTGGTAAAGCCCGCACTGGAGCAATCCGATGGGGAAGGATTGCATCCTGCGGGTAGGACTCACTCTGGACAAGTCTGTGGATTTTTCCTTGTGAGTAGGGGATCCACTGGAGCAAGGGAAAAAGGGTGTAAGGACTCCTTCTTTAAGAAAAGGAGTGGCAGTAACAACATGGGATGAACTGATCTGCACTCCCCCATTCCCTGTCCCCCTGCGCCGCTGGGGGAGGAGGTAGAGCCGGGAAGAAAAGGAAAGGGGGGGGAAGGTGTTGTTTTCAAGATCTGGCTTTGTTTCTTTTTATCCTGTCAAGTAACTGGTTTTGTTTCTCTTTATCTTTTTAAGTAACTGTTAATAAATTGTTTTGCTTTATTCCCAAGCTGAGTCTGTTTTGCCCGGGACCATGGTTGGTGGGTGCTCCCTCTGTTCTTGTCTCGACCCTCAGTCCTTTTATTATATTTTTCTCCTCTCCACTTCACTGGGGAAGGAGTGAGAGAGCGGTCATGTGGAGTTTAGTTGCCGGATCAGCCTAAACCACGACAAGTAGTTATGCCAAGTAAAGGCCTGATCTGATTAATGCTTCCGAGCAATTTTTGGAGATCATTCAAGTATTAACATTTGCTACTAATCAAGTACTTGGAGGAAAAATCTGTGATTCATAAAGTTTCCACCCTAGGTATTTTCAGGGAGCTTCCAATTGTACCTTCTCCTTGGCAATCTGTAGGCTCTATTTACGTAAAACAAGCTCGGTGGTTTCAAATGCCTGCTGCAAAGCTTCTTTTGTTTCCACAGCCAACAAAACATCATCCATATAACAATACAATATAACCTTCTTGTGTACCTGTCTGACCTGACGGAGAGCATCATCTACCACCAATTGACAAATTGTGGGACTATTCATCATGCCCTGAGGCAGTACAATCCAATGATATCGCTGCATGGGTCGTTCATTGTTAAGCACTGGAACTGAAAAGGCAAATCTAGGACAATCGTCAGGGTGTAAAAAAACATTAAAACCCAATCTTTTAAATCAATCACCATCAAATGCCAAGTTTCTGGAATCATAGTAGGATTTGGTACACCCGGTTGCAATGCACCCATTGGTGACATGATTGCATTAATAGCTCTTAAATCTTGCAATTATCTCCATTTTCCTGATTTCTTTGGGATAACAAATATTGGAGTATTCTATAGGGTAGTGGAGGGGACTATATGCCCTAATTTGAGCTAATTTTTTTTCCTAATCGACTAATTTTTGAGCCCACTCCAGCCACTCACCTTTTAATGGCCACTGATCGACCCAGACCAGCCTGTCAGTCAACCAGGCCATCTTGAGTCAGGGCTGGGCATCAGTGACCTGCGCTAAAAATTTGTGGTTAGCCTCACATTCCACTGTGCGGAGAAGGGATTTGGAGAAGTACTGAGACGACTCAATATGAGTTAGCTGCAGGAAGTCTCGTTTATTGCGCAGTTCTTATTGCTTATATAGACAGTATTTGCCAATAATCCTGAGACCACACCTTTTCTACACCATTATTGGATGATACATACGCTTGTCATATTTAACAGCTTACTTCAAACAGACACCCGCCTAGCGAAGCTCTGCTCTAAGCAAACACTACTCCCTTATCATACTGCATAGTTTTCTTATCCTTAACTTCAAGGGCATTCTGCCCTTGAGGCCTAACTTTAGAGCTCCAGTCTCTATTTACACAGGATTTTCTTCGTGCAGTCTCTTCAAGGATCTGCACTCCGACAAATCCCCCTTTCTTTTCTTGCACGAAGAAAACCCTGTGCACGAGACTGTCAACCCCAGTTACTAGCATGTTGTCTTGGTACAGCCTTGCAAAAGCAGTTTCTAGCATACTACTTCCCTTTCTGAGGGCTTTACTATTTCCGTTATATCCAAGATTCCACTGAGCAGGAGGGTGTCAGTCGGCAGGGTCATCGCAGAGAAGAGAGGCAGGCACGGCACCCCCAGGGCGTCCCCTGTCCATCCACACAGTGTGCTCTGCTGCCTTCCTCCACTCCGCTCTGAGCCATCCCTTTTACACCCTCAGCAGAGTCTATGACAAAGGTATTGACACGGCGTTGCCGCACGCGTGGCCAGTGCGTGCAACAAGGCCGCCAGGTATGTGCTCCGCTGGCCAACAGCGGATTTTTTAAGTTGTAACATATTTCTCCTAGCTTCCTTTTTCAAAGTTACGTGCTCACAACTAAGTCTAGTTTGTAATTCTTTGTCATTAATTCGGTACCAGTTAACGCTTTTCCTTCCAGTAGCTACGGGTGGAATCCATACACCTTCCGATCGGAGAAAAGACACAAAGCATATATACAAGCAACTTTCACACACGTAATATACTAAATCATAAGAAACATAAAGACAGTTTACATATCAATATACAATCCTCTACCACAATTCTCCCCAAATGCTCTCCAAGCCATTGCAATTGTTCGTGGATGGACTCACCATGGTCACTTAGATTAAAACAACACATGTTTGTGTAACGTGGTTGTTGCTGGCACTACCTACAAATTTTGATCCTAATAATTTTAACTCTTGTGGGGAAATATACGGAAGACTGCCCCTTTTTTGTTTATCAAGCATTTGTTTTAACGTTAAATGAGTTCATTCAATAACAGCTTGTCCCGTAGGTGAAATGAGGGATACCGGTAATGTGAGTCACTCCCCAATCCTGTAAAAAGGCACCATACTGGATCACTGTCTGTCCCAATTTTCTTTGGTACTCCCATGGTTTTCTTCAGTGTGAGCAGTAGCAACAACAAAGGCAGAAAACATATCAACAGTTACATGCACATATTTAGATCGATTAAATGATTGAATATAAGTAATATCAGATTGCCATAATTCATTGGCACATAAACCTGTTAGATTTACTCCTGCTGGAGTATTTGAAGGCACAATACGTTGATGGTCAGGGCAGGCACGTACAATCTGCTGAGCCTGATCTGCTGTCTGACCTGACAGAGAGCATCACCTACCACCAATTGACAAACTGTAGGATTATTCATCATTCCTTGAAGCAGTACAATCCAATGATATTGTTGCGTGGGTCGTTCATTGTTAAGCACTGGAACTGAAAAGGCAAATCTAGGACAATTGTTAGGGTGTAAATAAATAAAAAAAGTAAAAAGGTGAAATAACCCAATCTTTTAAATCAATCACCATCAAATGCTAACATTCTGGAATCATAGTAGGATTTGGTACACCCGGTTGTAATGCACCCATTGGTGAAATGATTGCATTAATAGCTCTTAAATCTTTTAACATAAATCTCCGTTTTCCTGATTTCTTTGAGATAACAAATTTTGGAGTATTCTATGAGCTAGTGGAGAGAATTATATGTCCTAATTTGAGCTGTTCGTCGACTAATTTTTGAGCTCACTCCAGCCGCTCGCTTTTTAATGGCCACTGATCGACCCAGACCAGCTTACCAGCTTGAGTCAGGGCTGGACATCAGTGATGTGTGCTAAAAATTTGAGGTTAGCATCACATTCCAGTGATTCAACAAATCCCGACCTCATAATGTATATGGGACATCAAAAACATATGGTTTCAAAATAGCTTGTTTGTTACCTGGGCCTACTGCTAACAAGGTCTGTGCACTCTGCTGTGGGATCTGTGTTCCACCTACTCTGATCACAGCTGCCAGGGCTTGTATCAGAGGCCGAGAGGGCGGCCGGTCAGGATTTTTCACTATAGATACATCAGCCCCTGTGTCAACTAGGCCAGAAAAGCCTTCCCATTAATGATTACTGTTAAAGGAGGCTGTGCAGCTGTGACTGTCTGTGTCCAAAATTCTTTTGTGATAGCAGAGTGGCCTTTATTGTTGTTATACAGGCAGCTTTTATAGATTATTACTCTAGCCACGATGTGTCCACGCGCCCCTTACCCAGCTGTGATTGATTACAAACAATAGTGCACGCACCTATTTTAACTTTACTATTGGCTATGCCTAAAAAGGAGCTATTTTTTACTTGCTAAACTAAACATCATTTTCTCATACACTCTATATCAACTTCCCAAACTCCCATGTCAGCTTCTCACACTCCCTGCACCAGCTGTTCACACTCCCTTTTCTTTCTCACCCTCTTTATCGGTGTTTCCCAACTTCAGAAAAGAGCACAGGCTTAAATCATCAAGGTCAAACCTCAACTGTAGCTGTGTGTATGATGCCACAATTCCCCTTTTTTGTTTTTCTATGACCATTACTTGATGAACCGTACTCTGTACCGTTTGCTGGGAGCATAACTATAGGCAGGGGGTGATTATTACTATGCATAAAAGAACTACTAGCAATATAATGTCTGCTTTACTAGAGATTTTAACCATCCTGTCAATTAAGAGCATTGATAAAGCAGAAGCTGTAGCATTAGTTTGTTTTGCAAGCCAACAACCCAACTTATTCAGTATAGTTAACACCTGTGCCACTCCAACTCCTGGTGCAAATATTGAAGCTGCAATGATTTTAGCTGGTTCCCAAAATTCTGCTCTGGAATCGCACTAGCTATCATAAGCATGCGTGCTGCAGCTATTCTGGGTGTGTCTATGACTTAGGTTCATGGTGGTGTTAGGGAAATACATTCTTGAAGTCCCTATAGTACATGGATATCCCCTTATATGCAAAGGAATACCTTGCTAAGCTCTATTATAGCCCTGCAGAAGCAGTTACTAGCATTTTGGTGTTTTGTTTGTTTGTTTGGCTTTTTTTTTTTTTTTTTTTTTTTTCTCAGAATCAATTACCCTTGGGAGTACAGACAATCCTAATTTTGTGGTGGATGATCGTCCCAGCAATAGTGCACATAATCCTCGTGATATAAGACCAAAGACACCAGTAGGAATTAAATGCACCAACGTGTCAGTGATTACTGTTGACCAAAACATTTAGCTGCCAATATCTCTGCTTTATAGTGTTCCGAGCCCACATTGTGACACGCCTTTACTAAATCTGCAATCGTTTTTGCCTGATTTCTGATAAGATCAAGAGCTTGTTGGCAGTCTGTGTTAGCATTTTCAATGGCTAACTGGAATATCAACACATCTGCAGTAGCCGGATTTTCTGTTTATCTCTGAACTGCCATTTGTAGCTGATCAAAGAAAAAAAAAAAAATGCTCATAAGGTTCCTGTGCTCCCTGCCGAATGGAAGCAGAGGAAGCCTCCCCTGTCCCCAAAATCAGGGACACGTCTTAATGCTCTCTTAGCCAATTCAGTCAGTTGTTGGAAAGCTATTTGCTGTAACCCTGCCTGTGCCTGATTTTGACATGAGTGACATTTTATTCATCCCAAAATATTTAGCTCTTGATTTAAGAGATTTAACACCTATAACACTTTAGCTATTGTTTCATTGGGAGATTTCCCCATCATTCCTGTTTTAAAAGCATATTCTCCAAAGTACCATGTGCGTATTCTATGATCAGTTGCCCAGTAGGATTGTAAGGAATACCAATAACATGCTCAATATCTTATGATGACAAAAATACATATGTCTGATACGAAGTGTATGCCAAAAGTTCCTGCGAGCGTAAACCACGAGGATTAACACCATTCACTGGTGGCACGATCGTATTTTGACAGGTACTACACAATTGTACAATTGAGCGGGCTTGTTCTCTTGTTATACCAAATTGTCACCTAATAGCATTAGCAGTCTGATGGTAGCAGTCATGTAAGATGTTTGCCTGCATGAGCGAGTTTGGTACCAGAGCTGCACTCGTGAGAGGCTCAGCTCGCCTGCTCCCTTCTGCTATAGGCCCTGGCAGCGTGGTGTGCGCTCGCAGATGTACCATGGAATACGCATGTTTATGGTTTTGCAACACTTATATTAACTGTTGAAATTGCTGGAACAGAAGAGAATTAGTTATTTCCCGCGATGCCGATCGAGACGATCCAAGGTACGATGTGCTGTCTCGCGGTACAACCTGGGCCCCGGGCCTCAGCCGGGCGGGGGGGCGGGGCCAAGCGGCCGCTCGCCAGGCGCGGCCGACGGGTGGGGGGCAGCAGCGGCGGGGGGGGGGGGGTGGGTCCGCCCTCCCTCGCCTCAGCCGGGCGGGGGGGCAGGGTGGCGATGACGACCCAGCGGCCCTGTGCCGGCCCCCCCTTGTTGTTGTTGCTGTTGTTATTGCCGCAGCTCCGGCCGCTCGCGCTCCGTAACCGCCGCCGCCCCCTCCCGCCGAGGGACCATCAGCTGCGAACGAACCGGCGCAGCGGGGCCCGCCGCGCGTCTCCGTCCTTTCCAGCCGCGGCTCGCTCCGCGCACGAGCGGCAGCGCCGAGGCCAACGCCGCGCCCGCGGCCCCGGCCGGCAGCAGCAGCGGCGTTCCCGGGGCGCCGCCGGGCGCGGTGGGCGGCGCGGCGCGGGGGTGCCGGTGTACCGACTTCGTTGGAAGAGGGGGAAAGAAATAAGTCTGTCTTTCGTTCGGGGCCCTGGAT
Organism: Tauraco erythrolophus; assembly: GCF_009769465.1. Taxonomy (NCBI): domain Eukaryota; kingdom Metazoa; phylum Chordata; class Aves; order Musophagiformes; family Musophagidae; genus Tauraco; species Tauraco erythrolophus. The sequence goes on from NC_141497.1 coordinate 4,674,216, forward strand.
CAAAAGATTCGATGATGACTTTTCCAGGCCAGCAGCATCCCCACAGGTGGCTGCACACCAAAGTTTAACGTCTATAGTGTCCCAAATCCTTGTCATGTATATATTTGAAGAGCTTGCCTCCGGTACATGGGCTGATACCCAAACCAGGAGTACCGGGGGTTTTATCAAGTCAGAACTGTTAATAGTGCTGGTTTCTCTAGCACTTTGTCAGCACTTTAACTACAGACTTATGTTCTGTTAAAGCCATGCTTCCCATTGTTCCCAGTCGCTTACCTCCTCCTGTTGAGGCAGTTGTCGCTTATTTTTTTTTCTTCAGTCGCTTACTTCTTCTTTCCTTTGGTTCCTAATTCTTTGTGTTTCACGATAATATCTTTTGCATACCCCCCTGCAATCAGGGGGGGCCAATATCTTTTTCCAAGTTTTAATCCACGCTTCTCTAAGAAGCTTCCCAACAACGACAATGCAACGTCCCGTTCCATCGTCTTACCGCGACAGTGGATCCTACAGATCTTCCGGCTTTCCCCTATAGGCCGCCTGTATGCAGATCTGCACGGCTTTCCCCGATGGGCCGCCTGAATGTGGATCCTGCGGATCGTCGGCTTTCCCGTATAGGCCGCCTGAAGTAGATCCGCCCGGCTTTCCCCGATGGGCCGCCTGTAGGTCGCCGTCCCTTCTCCGCTAAAATAACACTCGTTCAAAACAAGTAATAAATGTCCCGAGTGAAACGATGAGTCCAGCTCATTTTTTTCCCGTCCCTGTTCGGGCGCCATAATGCGGAGAAGGGATTTGGAGAAGTACTGAGACGACTCAATATGAGTTAGCTGCAGGAAGTCTCGTTTATTGCGCAGTTCTTATTGCTTATATAGACAGTATTTGCCAATAATCCTGAGACCACACCTTTTCTACACCATTATTGGATGATACATATGCTTGTCATATTTAACAGCTTATTTCAAACAGACACCCGCCTAGCGAAGCTCTGCTCTAAGCAAACACTACTCCCTTATCATACTGCATAGTTTTCTTATCCTTAACTTCAAGGGCATTCTGCCCTTGAGGCCTAACTTTAGAGCTCCAGTCTCTATTTACACAGGATTTTCTTCGTGCAGTCTCTTCAAGGATCTGCACTCCGACACCACTGATTCAACAAATCCCAACCCCATAATGTAGACATCAAGAACATATGATTTCAAAATAGCTTGTTTGTTACCTGGGCCTACTACTAGCAAGGACTGTGCACTCTGCTGTGGGATCTGTGTTCCACCTACTCCGATCAGAACTGCCAGGGCTTGTATTGGAGACCAAGAGGGCGGCCAGTCAGATTTTTTCACTATAGATACATCAGCCCCTGTGTCAACTAGGCCAGAAAAGCCTTCCCATTAATGGTTACTGTAAAAAGAGGTTGCGCAGCTGTGACTTTCTGTATTCAAAAAATTTTTGGTTGGCCTGTACTACCAAATGCTCCTATACCTCTATCTATGTTACATAATGGAGGTGATGTGGTGTTTCGAGGTATCAAAAGCAATTGTGTTATTCTTTCTCCAGCTGGAACAGTGCATGCTGGTGAAGGAGTCCATGCCATGATTTTTATTTCTCCTTTATAATCAGATTCAATTACCCCTAGGAGTACAAACAATCCTGATTTCGTGGTGGATGATCATCCCAGCAATAGTGCACCTAATCCTTGTGGTATAGGACCAAAGACACCAGTAGGAATTAAATGCACTGACATGTCAGTGATCACTGTTGATTCTGCTGTGGCCAAATCCAGCCCTGCACTCCCTGAGGTGGAGGGCTGGTGCGGTGGGTTAACGCACGAACTCTGTAGATGTGATCCTAGAGATGTTTATTACAGTTTACAAGCAGCTTTTATAGATCATTTTTCCAGCCATGATGTGGCCACACATCCTTTGCTTAGTTATGGTTGGTTACAACCAGTAGTGCATGCGCCTGTTTTAGCTTTGCTACTGGCTATGCCTAAAAAAGCATTATTTTCTATCTGCTAAGCTGAATGTCAGCTTCTCACACTCCCCATGCCAGCTGCTCACACTCCCTTTTCCTTTTTATCAGCATTCTTCCCAACTTCATCAAGAACACAGTCAAGTCTCAGACTAAAACCAAAACACAGAGCTCTTCTAGCTGCTAAAAATAACTAACTCTGTCCCAGCTGAAACCAGGACACAGGCTTAAATCATCAAGATCAAACCCCAACTGTAACTGTGTGTATGATTCCATAGGCTGAAGGGCACCGACAGCAACAGATTGTTCAACCCACCTGGATGCTGTGTCCAAACATGGTACATTACAGGTTGTTTGACCCTGTTATGTGTTTTCAGGGCACTGGGTTGCACACCCCCTCTTCCCATTTCCCAAAATAGGATTGCCTTGCTTATCAAACTTAGATCAACATTGGTTTCCCCAGTGATAACCCTTATAACAACGTGGACAGAGTTGAGTCAGAACTCCCATTTTGCTTTGATTTCTATTTTTAGGTCAATCTTTTTTGATATGCCCTTCTTGTCCACAGAAGAAACATTTAGCAGCTGCTTGGGCCGTAACCATCTGTTGTGTCAAAGCAGCTGCCAATATCTCTGCCTTATAGTGTTCCAAGCCCACATTCTGACACGCCTTTATTAAATCTGCAAATGTTTTTGCCCAAATTTTAATAGAAGCGTGCACACCCAGCTTCTTGACAGAAAATTAGTTATATACTACAATCATGCATATTAATAACATTTACATATTCTTAAACAATTGGTTAATTTTCTCTCACTTTACATGTCAATTACTTCATATGCTCAGTTCTCTTCCTCCACCCCTTTCTTTTGGGTCTGGGGTGTATTTAGGGTAGGTGGTCTGTGAGTCGGTGGTCACTATCTCCCCCTGCCAGAATTACCTTTTCCCCCCAAGTCACTGCATGTTCACAGTTCAGAAAGATGAGAACAAAGTTTATGCAGTTTCTGGGATGTTCCCTCCAAGGGCAGATAGTTCTTGATAAAGAGTCTCCTTTTATAATCACTGCTGACAGCTTCAAGGATGGACGTCTTGTTTCTTTAGGTATGTGTAAATCACCTACTGCCGACTAAACCCTTCATGAAACTCTTACACTTTAACCCCTTTATTGTTGAGTAACAGTTCCCCCCTTTTCTTTATCCTTGCGAATTCTTTCGCAAAAATTCATATATTGTTCATATTTAAGAACTGTGAGTAGCACCCAAACTCTTCTAGTCAGTTTGATTAATTTGTAAAGTTTACAATTGTAGTATTGTTACTGCTACTAGCACTACAAGCAAAGGATGTATTAATACGTTAATAACAGGAAGTTCTCATGCAAACACATCCATTTCCTATATATACACAAGTACAGTTTTAGGATTTTCATCAGGATATATTTCAAAAAGACAAACGTTCTGTTCAGTGTCAAGACAGATGTCTTGAGCTCTGATGGTATTGCCTTCACAAATGAATCCTTGTTGCCCGTGCACAACATGTGCTAGTGTCAATAGTTTGCCATTTATTCTTACTCTTTCATGCCCATCCATGTCACCTTTCTGAGTATTCCAGAGGCAGATTATAAAGACAGGCTGGGTTAACGTAAAATTGCTCCAGCATTCTAGTTTTCCTTTTCAAGGGCACAAAGATTCTTTGTGAGCACAGAATTATTGGTTCCTTCTACAGTAATTTGGGTTGCCTTCTCATGGATGGTTCCATTGATCATTTGGCAGCCTATTTGGATCCCTTCTCCAATTGTTCCCATCAAGAGGGGAGCCTCATTGTCCCTGTCCCAGCCCCACTCATGTTCTATTTGCATTCCATGCATAACTACAGTAGCTAAATTTAAGTTCAATTGTTTGAAAGATGGTCTCATGCTTCCTGTAGACTTAAGGTAGGCGTGAGACCATGGCTAACTTAGGGTGGAAGTGTTTACCATTTCAATCATACTTATCAGAACTGCGACAATTAACACCAGGTCAGTCTTATTGTAGTTGGTCCTGTGGCTTCTGCTGTCCATTGTTCCTCAGGTGCTTTCTTCACCCAGGAGTAATGAATCCAAGCAGGTCGTTCTCTGATCTTGATCGCCCATGTAGGTTGTCAGCAATATCTGGAATGGTCCATTCCATTTTTCCTCAAGGGGGTGACCTGAAATGGTTTTAACATAAACCCCATCTCCAGGTTTGAATGCATGCACTGGAGAATCTAATCCCTGTGCCCTGGTGGACATTACTACTTTGTTTACTTCTTCCAATTGTTTTCCTAATGCTATCAAATATTGTTGTAAGCCCATTTCTCCAACTTGACTGAGATCTTGCCCTTGATATCTAGTTTGAAATGGTTTCCCATATAAGATTTCAAAGGGACTCAATTTTTCTTTGGTTCTTGGTTTAGTTCGAAGCCTTAAGAAGGCAATTGGAAGGGCCTGATCCCATCTCAAGTTGGTTTCTTGACAAATCTTGCTTAATTGTGTTTTTATTAAGTGATTCATTTTCTCCACCTGCCCGCTTGCTTGGAGGCAATAAAGTGCATGCAATTTCCAGTCAATTTCTAGAAATTTACTAACAGATTGCACTACTTGTGATACAAAATGTGGCCCTCTGAAGAGATTACTTCAGGGATTCCAAACAAAACTTTAATCACTTCTCGGGCTTTGTTAGTTCGACAGGGAAATGCTTCAGGCCATCCAGAATAGGTATCTGTTAATACTAACAGATATCTATACCCCCCCCTTTTCTAGGCAATTCCGAGAAGTCTATTTGCCAATTTTGGCCTGGAACACATCCTTTGCCAATGTTTCCAAACTTTACCCGGTTGTCTACCTTTGGGTTATTCTTTAAATAGGCTTCACATCTCCTAACCACATGTTTCACAGTTTGAAATAAACTTCGGGCTGTTATTTGCTTAGAGAGAGAATTATATAAAGCTTCTGTTCCCCAATGAGTTTTGCCATGCTCAGTTTTTATCAACATCCATAGTATTCTAAAGGGAACTATTACTTAATTGTCCTCTACTGTTGTCCATCCTGATGGATTAACCTTAGCTTTTAAATCTTTGATAAGCTTTTTATCTTTTTCATCATATTCTACCATTTCAGGTAGTGATAAAGATTTTTCCGGGATCAAACTTAATACCTCACCTTGTTCCGCTACTTGCCTCGCCTTATGATCAGCCAATTCGTTACCCACCTCCTTGTCAGTATTACCTTTTTGGTGTCCTTTACAATGCATGATGGCCACAGCTGTTGGAAGCTGAACTGCTTCTAAAAGTCACAATATCATATCGGCATGTTTAATATCTTTTCCTTGTGTGGTTAAAAGTCCTCGTTCTTTCCAGATCGCTCCATGAGCATGTACTACACCAAAGGCAGACTTGGAATCTGTCCATATATTTACTCACAGTCCTTCGGCAAGCTCCAGCACTCTCACCAAGGCAATTATTTCTGCCCTCTGTGCAGACGTACCTTTTGGGAGAGATCTTGCTTCTATTACCTGATCAGTTGTTGTCACCGCATACCCGGCCATTCGGACTCCATTCTTCACAAAGCTGCTCCCATCCACATGCCAGGTATGATTGGCCTCTTCCAGTGGTTCTTCTTTCAGGTCTGGTCTGCTCGCACAGGCAGTTTCAATTGTCTCTATGCAGTCATGTACGATGGGGTCAGTTTCCTGTTTATCACTCAGGAAAGAGGCAGGGTTAACGATTGTAGATGTAACAATTTTCACATCATCCTGCTCCATCAGGACTGCCTGATATTTTGAAAGTCTTGATGGTTGCCACGAACCGAAGGCATCTTGTCGCACTGAGTCGCAACAAAGGGTCATTGCGATCACAACGTATCTCAATCAAAAGGTCTTCCGATATCACGAGAGAGCTTCAGACCACTGCTCTCTAAGGGCTCACACCTCTCCAACAACCAGGAGGGAAATGCCCCCCTTCTGGGAGGAAGTGCCTCACCTTTAACCAGCCACAAGTCACATGGCTTTCGGCTTCCTAGAGTAACTCACAGCACCTGTTTTAACGAGCCACCGGTGCTTCTCATTTAACTCGCACAGCAGCCAGAAGACTTCTCCTACAATTCCCCCTCTTTTTTTAAAAAGCCCAATAGCCTTAAACAATGCGGACTTTTCCTAGACAGCTCCGTAAACCAGAATCATATGGGGGGTCTTTCTTACTTCTGATACCATGTCGGCAGTGGATATATCCATTCCTCTGGTGGCGATGGATACCTCCATCCTGGCCGCTTTTCCTGATGATTTATTGCCGGATTGGTCTGCAGCTGCCACAATGCTCCCGCAAAGGGTTTGTCGGGACTGTGGGACATCTGCACACACCTTCTCGTTCTCTTTCTGCCATTTCCTGGTTTTGGCTGGCCATTAGTATAAACCTTTGATTTGCAGTGTTTAGCAAAACGACCTATCTTTCTACATCTGTAGCACCTCTGTTTCTTAATACGTGAGGTAGTCAGGGCAGTGGCTAGCGTAGTCATTTCACGTTCTACAGACCCGACTTTAGCACACGCAATGACCATTTCTTCTAAAGAGGGGTCCCCTGACAATGTTTCAATAATTCTCTGGCAATCTAGGTTGGCACTATCCTTTGCCAACTGCTTTGTCAACAGGGCCCGCAATCTGTTGTCAAATACTTGTTTTTCTATAGCCCCTTGTAACCTTTCCACAAGCTGTAGGAAAGGTTCTCTGACCCCTTGTTTAATTGTTGAGTACTTTGCTTTAGGCTCCGCCATTTCTGCTGTGCGCATCAATGCCTGCATCCCTATTTGCTTAACCTGCTCAAGAATTTGGGGATGCCATTGCGCTTGAATTGCCGGGTTATTAAATACCTGACCCGTTCCCATTAACACATCGGTACCTACGGCATAGCACGGGTCGCCTTGGGGCAACTGCATGTTCTGCAGTGCCCAATGGTCAGCCAACTGCCTCCAAACACTCATAAAGACGGAGCGTTGCACCAGCTGGAACATAACCTGAGCCAGATGTTGAAAGTCATATGGCACCAATACTTCTAGATTTCTTCTAGATTTATTAATCGTAACAATTGTGCCACTGCTGGGGAATTTGGTCCATATCAAGCCACCACCTTCTGTATATCCTGAATGACTTTCCATGACCAGCCCAAATGTTGATTTGGGAAATCAAATGTTCTGGTCATGGAAAGTTAGAGCCCGGGAGGGCCAGTTCCACAAGGAATACACTCGGCCCTCCCCCCATTTCAGTTACAGATGAATCTTTATTGACCGGTGTCCCCAGTGCTTCAGTTAAGTTCCAGTCCCCGGCCTCCATTGCCTTCATCCTAACCTCGTCCCAAAAAACGAACTGCGTCACGCGGCTGAACTGTCACTGTGGCAGGCAGCAACATCCATGATTGTGGTAAGGGAGGCCAATACGGTAGACCCCCCTGTTTTCTCACCCCCTTAGAAACAGAGGGTGTCTCAGCAAAATCTGATTTTTCCGACGCTTTTTGCTGTTCTGCGGGGGATACATATGCTCTCAGGGAGTCTGGCTCTACTATGCAAGCGGATCTCAGCAGCCTTTTCCTCGGCTTCGGCACAGGCGGCAACTTCCCAGCTGAACTGTCACTCACTTTAGAGGTCTCTCTCACAACCTCACTTACTGCAGAGGGTGTTATAGCCTGCTGCAACATTTCCACCACAACTGCTAGTTGCTGGGACACTCCTCGCAGTATTGTCATAACCTGCTGTATCATTATTGGCTGCACTATTTGCACCACCTGTGCTGGATACACTGCAGGATACGAATTTGCCGGAGATATTTGCTTGAGTGGCGGAGCTGTAGGCAAGATGGATGAAGGGGGGGGCTGTTGGGGCAAAGGGTGGGGGATGCTTCAACACTTTGCCCTCTGTGGAGGGGTATTTCAGTGCCAGATAATCCTGCAGGGAGGGGCAGAGTCCCTGCACAGTCCCTGCGACTTTCTCAATCTCCGTGAACAGCGAAGATATGACAGATTCACTATCCACACTATCTGGGGTCAGTCCTCCCTCAGATAGCTTGTCATCTCCTTCAAAACCTTCACCCACAGATGCATAGTCTGATAATTCATTTTCTTCTCCTTCTGCCACCCCTTTTTGTATTATGTCATCTAGGGCCCCCCATGTACGTAGCAGGTCAGTCAAGTCCTTATGCTCAAACACTGCTTCAAGGAGTAACTTATCCTCCAGCTTTTTCCAGAGCTCAAGGCGATACTAAGATCCACTAGGCCTTCATGCTCTGCCACCCAGTTCAGTAATTTATAAAGATCCTCATCACTTATATTGGCCCCCACAGACATTATCACAGACTTAAGGGTGGCATAGGTCTGATTCTCTTTTACAAGGTTTAGTCCCCTTATTCCTGTTCCCAGCAGCTCACCTGTTCCAGGTGTTGAAGGTCTAAGTTGATCCATTCGCAGCTTCCCCACCACTCTCAGCTACACTGGGCTTCATTTCTACCGCACCTCACCCTGCAGTCCAGAAGTTCATGTCCTGATGGATCACATTGGGGTGACCAGATGCCACAAACCAAAGGCATCTTGTCACACTGAGTCGCAACAAAGGATCATTGCGATCACAACGTATCTCAATCAGAAGATCTTTAGATACCACAAGAGAGCTTCAGAATACTGCTCTCTAAGGGCTCACACCTCTCCAACAACCAGGAAGAAAATGCCCCCCTTCTGGGAAGAAGTGCCTCGCCTTTAACCAACCACAAGTCACGTGGCTTCCAGCTTCCTAGAGTAACTCACAGCACCTGTTTTAATGAGCCACAGGTGCTTCTCATTTAACTCACGCAGCAGCCAGAAGACTTCTCCGACAGACGGTGATAACCAATGTCTGCCTTTCTGTTCTAAAACAGAAATTACTGCAAACAGCCAAGAAAGTTTAATGCTCTTTTGGCCTCATCAGTCCAGATTAATTGTTTCCATAAGCGACACCAACCTGTCATTCCTAGAAAAGTTTGAAGTTCCTTTACCGTAGTTGGTTCTGGAGTCTTGCAGATGGCCTCTTTCCTTTCATTTCCGAGCTGTTGTAGTACCACTTGCAATCTCTCTCTCGTGTCAGGGTCTCATATGCAACATGCCAGATCAGCCTCTGTGAAAGACTCAGCCCCGTTTCCTCCAGCAGTGCCTTGCTGCAGAGCCTCCTGTTCCCCTGAAGGATGGCTTGCCGGAAACTATTTGACCTTTTGTTGCTCATCAGGTTGACAAAGTCCTAGTAGCAGATCCTCCCCTCAGAGTTGCTGTCTGCCAGGGCCAGTAGGACCTCCAGCTTGTGGGGGTCCAGCTCCGAGCCGTGTCTCTGGAGAAGGGAGCGAAACTTCTCGGTGCTGATGTAGCCATTGTTGTTGGGATCAAAATCCTCTGCGGCCATAGGTAGGACATCCTCGGAGTCCACCACCTCGATTTCTTCTGCCTCTGAGCTGGCGTGAGGCTCCAGCAGTCTGTCTTCCCATGCTTGGAAACGGTCCCCCTCCAGCCCCTGCCAACCCCCGCCCCCCTACTTCCCAGATCCTTAAAGAAATTAAACCTAGCTGCTGCTTGGCAAACTTTGAAGCGCAGCAGAGCCTGCCTTCATGACTCACGCAGTTGGGAGGGGAGGAAATCCTCCATCCAGGGAACATCCAATTAGCGTGGGCAGCGCTGGCGGCCGGCTCCAGATGGGGCAGGTGACCCCTCCCCGTGCTGGCTCAGACAGCTTGCCTCCTCCCGCTGCCCGCCCCATGTCTTATTTTCTTTTTCAAGCTGAAGGGTGAGACCGAGGTGCTCCTTAAGACATCTTACTGATGTGAGAAAGAGATTGTATCATGGGGGTTGGAGGACTCTGTAGTAAGCAAGTGATCTTCCATTTTCAGCAACAGCCCAGCTCTCCTTGCACCAAGGAAATTTCACATGAGATCCTGAAACAGATTCTGGACCAGTATTCCAGTTTATTCACAGACATGCACTAATGGATAAGAGGCAAAGCCTGGACAGTCTACTTAGCTACGAAGTTATGCTGCCTGGTTTTGGTGTCCAAGCTTTATAAAAGTAGGACTTGTTGCAGATCCCTCTGATTAATGATGATAGGAGGGGTAATGGTTGCAGCGATAGCGATAGGGGGATAGGTATAGGAGGAGGCATAAGACCATATAAAACTATATTAGCTATTATTTCTATGGATAGGTATAAGAAAAGGCATAAGACTACATAAGACTCTGTGAAATAAATAGCTCTGTGAAATAGCTCTGTGAATTGTTAGAAGTTATCAAATACTAATCCCTGCTTTGAAATACTAACTACCCGAAAAGAAGGCTGGTAAGAGAGACAAAATAAATGCTAGCAAGGTTGTAACTCATGACCCGTAGGGAGAAAGAAAAGACAAAGAGGAGAGATAAGGACTAGCAAGAACTAACATTTGTCTTCAAGCAATAACAAGTAGGAGACAACCAGGTGTCCACTCAAGGACAGGCCAGGCTGGGAACCAGTTTGGCTCTGCAAGCTCAGCCAAAACAGGAATTCTAGGGAAGAAGTGAAAAATACACAGTGAGGAAGACCTACAGCCTTCATCCCAAAGACCCCTGCCCACGACCACCAGGAGGCATGTCGAGGAGGAGCCTGAGGCGGATCCTGAGGCGGGGGCTATGGAAATGATCTCCTGGGAGAGACTGCCCTTTTGGGGAGGGGGTTATGAGTATGTCTGTATAAATACAAGAAAACTGCTACGGCAGGTGTGCACGTTTGTGGTGGAGCGATCCCCCGTGCACCCAGTGCTGCAATAAACATACCTACTTTACAACTTTCCGAGTTGTGGAGTCTGTTTCTGCACGTCGGTTTTGGCGAGCCAGCCAGGAGACTCTCTGCTCGACTGTGGAGCTGACTGCGGAGCTGACTGCGGAGCGGACGCCCCTCAGCGCGCCCCGAGAACTTTCCTCGGAGGAGCCTCCTCTCCTCAGCCGATTACCCAGAGGCAGACAAGGACTTCCTGAGCCGCGGACAAACGGTATGTTCGGGTAAGAATGGCCGGAGACGTCCGGCGTGTGGGGCTGCTGGTAAAGCGTGCGGAGACGTCCGGCGTGCAGCGTTGTCCCCGGGCAGGGCAGGGTGCCCTGCGGTAAGGAGGGCCCTGGGGAGTTTGCTGCCTTAGAGGATCAGAGACTGGTGAGCTGGAATCTGTGCCAGCAAGAACCAGAGACTGAAACCAGAGACTGGTGAGCTGGAATCCAGATCCAGAGACTGGGCCGGCAAGAACCAGGGACTGGCAGGCCGCTAGCGATCTTGCGAGCAGATTGCGCAAACTCCGAGGCTGTCGCTACTTCCCTATAGGGTGAGGCGCCGTTTCACCGCTTCACTCGGACGCCCGAACACTGAGTCTGACACAGAGGGGTGGGTAAGTAGCACAACCTCACAGTCATATGGCTTATGGAATATTGGCAGCTGCAGGAGGGGTAATAGCTGGATTGGTAATTGTCTGTTATCTGCTCTGTTATATGTTCTCTTGTTCCTGTCGTTCCGTGTTTTGTGTAAGTAACAAGAGAGGACATTTCGTTCCAGCCACACCTGGCCCTACGCCCTGAAAAGGGTGAGAGGTGTCAGAAAGCAATGGGGACGATTTGAAATCTCTACATACTGCTATCTGTTGTAAAATCTGGTACCGTGTATTTCCTAAAGTTTATACCATTCAAAGTTTATACCATCTAACGTCAGCGCATGTAATAAGGCCTTTGGTGTTTGTATAAGTTTGCTGGGCCAGCCCCGAAATGTGCGATTGTGTGATTAATCACTGAGTGAGCGTGGGAGACGCAGCCCGGCTGCGGAGTGAGTGTGGAGTTCTGATCAAGTTGAATCAAGTGCACAATAACGTAAAAATCTATGTGTGAGTGAGACGTGCAATTGCGCATGAAGCGAGTGCGGAGTCTGAATCCGCGGTTCTGTTCTCCTGCAAGGGAAACAGCGGGAGATGGATGAAGCGAGTGACAAACTTAGAAACTGTATTATACACACGAGCATCAGGCAGAATGTTTAGGTGCAGTTAAAAGGGAGAAACAGAGTGTCGTGGTTTTAGGCTGATCCAGCAACTAAAACTCACACAGTTTCTCCTTCTCCAGTAAAGTGGAGAGGAGAAAAATATAATAAAGGGACTGAGGGATGAGACAAGATCAGAGGGAGCACCCACCAACCATGGTCCTGGGCAAAATAGACAGGGCTTTCTTAAAAGCAAAACAATTTATTAATGGTTACTTAGAAGGACAAAGGGAAACAAAACCAGTTACTTGAGAGGACAGAAAGAAACAAAACCAGATCTTAAAACCGACACCTTCCCCCCGCCTTTCCTTTTCCTCCCGGCTCTACCTCCTCCCCCCAGCAGCACAGGGGGCAGGGATTGGGGGAGTGCAGGTCAGTTCATTCCGTGCTGTTACTGCTGCCTCTTTCTTAAAGAAGAAGGAGTCCTTACACCCTTTTCCCCTGCTCCAATGGATCCCCTACCCACGAGGAAAAATCCACAAATTTCTCCAGTGTGAGTCCAGCCCACTGGAAACAATCCTTCCCCACAGATTGCTCCGGTGTGGGCTTTACCACAGTCTCAGATACTTAGGGAGCTGTAGCCACTCGCTCTGGCGTGGGTCGTCACGCAGACTTCAGATGCCTCTCTGCCTTGCCGTGCACCCCAACACGACCATCCTCAGGCTCAGGCATCTTCTCTCCACGGGCTGCGAGTGGGTCTCTACTCCATCAAGGCCATCCTGGTTGCAGGGGGGCTGCCTGCTATCTCACCACCAGCCGCAGGGGAAACTCGGCTCCGGCACACCTCCTCCCGCTCCATCCTCACTGACCTGGTGTCGATGCAGCTATTTCTCTCAGATCTCAGTCCTCTCCAGGTGAACTCAGCCCAGTGGGCACCCCGGGAGTGGGGTGCCCCCGAGTTCCCCAGCTGGCTCTGCCGCCGCCATTCTCCGTGGGCGGCACCGGCCCGACGCAGGCAGCTGCCCTGCCAGGAGCCAGGGAGCGGGGGCAGTGTCTTCCTCCCTTCTCTCCTCGCTCCTGGGCAAAGCACCTTTTCCGGTTCCTTTGTCCTGACTTAAATAGGGCAATTCGCAGAGGCGCCCTATTGGCTCAACCCCGAGGGGGATGGCAGTCTGATCTGGTGGCCAGAACTAAGCCTAACCCGGTTCCAAAACCGGGGAGGTCACAGGGACCAAAACCCCTCTCCTGCCACCAGAACCTCCACCCCCTCCACATCAAACCATGACACAGAGTAAAGGGAAAGCAAGTGAAATGGGGGGAGGAAAAAGTAAACTTTATGAAAAATCCCCTTTGGGATGTATATTAACACACTGGAAAGATATAGTGGGACAAGGAGGCACGGAGAATACAAAGAAACTAATCAAATATTGTAACCAATGGTGGCTGCTTTATAAGCTAGAAAATGAAGCTAAATGGCCCAGTGAGGGTGGAACACTAAACTATGACACGTTTTTACAATTAATGTGTTGTTCCTAAGAAGGGAAGAAAAATGGGATAAAGTTAAATACACAGATATGCTCTTTGTTCTCCGAAATAACCCTGAATGACAGAGAGATTGCGGACTAACGCCTCCACGAGATCCTATAGTCCTCGCATTAGAAAAAGAAAACAAGAGGGAGAACAAAAATAAATTAAAAAGATGCTGCTCAGCCTGCAGCATTGGACGAAGGTGTACTAGAATAAGTAAAACCCACCAGGACTCAGAACAAGATCTAAACAATATTTTCAAGCTTCCCCCTCAGTCTCAGGAGCGGAATGAGGACTCAAACGAGACCCCTACTCCTCCAGACAGCCCGATATCCTCCCGCACTAAGAAAAAACAGCCGGCAGCAACAGAGTAGCCAACAGCAACAATTCTGCAGGCACCCCTCCGGGAAGTAGTAGGACCGGATGGTGGGACAATAAGAATTAAGGTACCATTTTCCTATAATGATTTAAGGGAATGGAAGACAGCTGCTCAGGAATATCGCAGCGATCCAGTAAGCACCACCCAAAATCTTAGATTCATAATAAAGCAGCACAACCCTGATTGGAATGATATGCAATTATTGCTAGAATGTTAACTGAGACAAAGAAACAATTAGTCATAAAAACTGACAGGGATCTTGCAAAAGATCACTATGAGGCTAGGGGAGGAACAAAAGGAAATGGAATTTTTAATAGATACGGGGGCAACGCATTCAGTTTTAAATCAGGCCTTGATTCCTTTAGGAAATGATTACATTGTAGTAAAAGGAGCAACTGGCCAGAGTGAAAAGGCTTACTTTTTTGAACCTTTAAAATGCAAACTGGGTAAGCAAGTGGGCATTCATAAATTCTTGTATATGACGAACTCCCCAAAAGCCCTTTTGGGAAAAGATTTATTAGAACAATTGGGAGCCACAATAAAATTTAAGAAAGGTGAAATTACTCTGGAGGTAAATGATCATCAATATGTACAAATAATGAGCTTGCTTTTAGTTAATGTTCCCACAGAAGGAAAAATCGACGCGGAAATCACCGACCAGGTATATCCCGGGGTTTGGGCAACTGATGTCCCGGGATGTGCCAAAAATGCCCAGCTGGTGGTAATAAATTTGAAAAACGAACACAGAGCGGTAAGAATTAAACAATACCCACTAACAAAGGAAGATAGGGAAGGGATTCGTCCAATCATAGAACGCTTCCTAGAGTTAGGTTTATTAAGAGAATGTGAATCAGAGTTTAATACTCCTATCCTCCCGGTTCGAAAACCAGATGGCACCTATAGAATAGTTCAAGATTTGAGAGCGGTTAACAAAATAGCAGAAGACTTACACTCCGTGGTTGCTAATCCATATACACTATTAACCACCCTAACTCCTGATTTGACTTGGTTTGCAGTTTTAGATTTAAAAGATGCCTTCTTTTGCCTCCCTCTCCATGAAGCCAGTCAGAAAATCTTTGCTTTTGAATGGGAAAATCCCAAGAGTGGTTGAAAGACCCAGCTCACCTGGACGGTGTTGCCACAAGGTTAACTTTTTTAATAAAAAAGGCACTTAACCACTCTAGAACAACAACTACCTGAATAGAGGTGCAGAAGTGTATGCATTGGTGAATTTTTAATATTTTCACTGAGGCCTGTAATAAACTTCATTGAAGATAATAAAGCTTTGTGAAATAGCCATGACTTGTGTTGTATGTCTCTTGTTCCTCACTTCCCCCTTACCTGGGGATGTAGGGGATGCCTCAGTAAATGGGATTGGTTTTGGGTTTTTTTCCTAATTTAATGTTTTTCACAAATGCAACACAATGCTAAGCTATGACTTCTTTGGGCTGAGGAGGGGACAAACTATCTATGCAAAGCCTGCATCACACCATCTCTGTGTTGTCGTGTTAGAATTAGGACACCTCCCCACCACCAAAAACTCCAACCTATGCACAATTGAGCTATAGTTGAATTTCTGGTTTGATAACTTCAAGAGGAGATAGAAAAAAATCCTTTAAACTCAAATTTAGATGATAAAGTCCTTGGTGGCCCTCTCTGAAACTTTCACCCCTCACCAGATGATCAAGTGAGGTGTGTGCTTTCTATGGTAGCTGTAAGGAGATAAAATAGGAATTACTTTCTCTAGTGCAGGATTATTTTCTAGGATGTCTTACCCATTATCCTGGTTTCAGCTGGGAGAGAGTTAGCTCTTCTTTTTAGCAGCTAGAAGAGCTCCGTGTTTTGGTTTTACTCAGAGGCTCGCTCTGAGAAGAATGTTGATAGCAAGCTGATTTTTGTAGTTGGACATGAAACTCCAAGGACTTTTCAGGGTGCCGTGTTCTGGCAGGAGTGCAGAAGCACAGCGGGATAAGGGGGGAGCATAGCCAGGACAAGGGGGCCACGATTCCCCTTGTGATTTGTGGTGGAACTTAAGATTGAGGGCCAAACTGGCCAATTAGTATTCCATATCATGCAGCGTCATGCCCAGTGTAAAGGTGAGGGACAGCCAGAAAGAAGGGCTTTTTGCGCTTTTGCTCTTTTGCGCTTGCTGCGCTTTTGCTCTATTGCCTTTTTTCCCCTCTCTCTTCCAGTACTCCCACTCTCGGAGTACTCTCTCTCTCTCTCTGCCCCTCTCTATTTCAGGTCCTCATGTTCGTCTGGGATTGCAGCTTTGGGACGAGACGAGATTCGGATAAGAGGGGGTGGTGAGCATCTACACTGTGTATTAAATCATCTGTATTAAATTGTTCTTATCTCAACCCACGGGTTTCCCGTTTCTCCTTTAATTCTCTCCGTCATCCTTTTCCAATACCCACTAAAAAAGAAAGATAGGGAAGGGATTCATCCAATCATAGAACGATTCCTAGAGTTCGGTTTATTAAGAGAATGTGAATCAGAGTTTAATACTCCTATCCTCCCGGTTCGAAAACCAGATGGCACCTATAGGATAGTTCAAGATCTGAGAGCCATTAACAAAATAACGGAAGATCAATACCTCGTGGTTGCTAATCCATATACCCTGTTAACCACCCTGACTCCTGATTTGACTTGGTTTGCAGTTTTAGATTTAAAAGATGCCTTCTTTTGCCTCCCTCTCCATGAAGCCAGTCAGAAAATCTTTGCTTTTGAATGGGAAAATCCCAAGAGTGGTTGAAAGACCCAGCTCACCTGGACGGTGTTGCCACAAGGTTTTAAGAACAGCCCTACGATCTTCGGGAACCAACTAGCAAAACCCTGGACCTTATCGTGACCAAGACCAGAGAATCCTGCGTTATCTGGACTGTAAGTTTACTAAATTTTCTTGGGCTCCAGGCGTACCAGGTGTCTCAGAAAAAGGCACAAGTGACGTTACAACAAGTTACATACCTTGGGTATGAAATTAGTGCCGGTCAGCGTTTCCTGGCCCGGAAAGAAGCCATATGCCAGACCCCCCCAACCACAGATTGTGAAAGAACTACAAACTTTCTTGGGAATGACGGGGTGATGTCGGCTCTGGATATACAACTGTGGCTTGCTTGTTAAACCGCTGTATTCTTTAGTAACATCCAGCCAAAAGTACCTCCAGTGGGATACAGAGTCGAACCGGGCATTCCACCAGCTGAAAAAGGCCCTGATGTCAGCGCCAGCATTGGGACTCCCTGATGTGAGTAAACCATTTTTCTTATTTTCCCATGAGAAGCAGGGAATAGCATTAGGGATACTGGCACAGGACCTGGGACCATACAGACAAGCTGTGGCGTGCTTTTCCAAACAACTGGATGCCGCTGCAAAAGGATTGCCCAGTTGCCTGAGAGCGGTGGCAGCAGTCATCCTGAATATTCAAGAGGCCTGGAAGTTTACCTTAGGCCAGAAAATGACTGTTTTCGTGTCCCACACAGTGTCTGCGGTCCTCGAAGCAAAAGGGGGACATTGGCTCTCCCCGCAGAGGTTCCTGAGGTATCGAGCCATCATGGTCGAACAGGATGATGTTGAAATTATAACTACTAACATTGTTAACCCAGCTTCATTTCTCAGTGGGAACACTGGAGAACGAGTGAATCATGACTGTCTCGAAACAATTGAGGCTATGCACTCCAGCTGCGCTGACTTCAAAGATGCCCCCTTGAAGGAGGTAGAACACTGGTTCACAGATGGAAGCATTTATGTTATGAGTGGAAAGCGACATTCGGGATACGCCGTCACCACTTCTGAAAAGGTAATAGAATCGGGACCATTCCCAGCTGACACCTCGGCACAGAAAGCCGAAATCATAGCCGTGACTCGAGCTCTAGAAAGAGCTCAAGGAAAAGCTGTGAATATTTGGACTGATTCTAAAAATGCCTTTGGAGTTGTACACGCCCACGGAGCATTATGGAAAGAGAGGGGACTGCTAAATTCCCAAGGAAAAGCTATCAAGCATGCAGAAGAGATTTTAAAACTTTTAATGCAGTACAACTTCCTGAAAGAGTGGCAATTATGCACATCAGGGCACACCAGAAGGTGAGCACAGAATTGGAAAGAGGAAATGAACTGGTGGATAGAGAGGCAAAACAGGCTGCTAGAAAAGAGATACAGGTAGAAGGGGCATTAATCCCCGACGGATGCGTATCTTTAGAAGGTAAGCCAGAGTATACAAAAGATGACCGTAAACTCATTACAGATCTAGAAGGACCACATAATGAGGATGGGTGGGCCACGACACCACACAGAAAACTTATAGTTCCTTCTTATATGGTTTGGCCATTAGCCCGAGAAGAACACAAGAAAGGCCACTGTGGGGTGGAAGCATTATACAAATATCTTATCAAAAGTATAGTGGCTAGTGGTTTCTAGCAGCCTGTTTTTTTTACATTATTGCTGTGTTTTACAACAAAATTAAAAAAACATTTGTGGAATCCACCCAGCAACAAAAATTAGTTTTCCTAGAACAAGCCAAAAGCATAAAAACCTGTTCTGAAGGGGCCTTTTCTATATCAACTGTTTAACGAGCAAGGAAAAAAACCCACAAACTCTCATTTCTGTTCTTAGTGTAGATGAATTTACTCCATTTTCCAGAAGGCAAATCCTTTCAATAAATATCAGAATAACTTTTGAGATGCTGAAGTTCTAGAGATACAAGCAGTGGCTCTGTGCTATTTCTCCTGGAGTCCCATGCTGCCCCTTGTTTCAGTCCAGTGAGATGATATCGGGAACGCTGCCTCCGCTGCTGGTTATCACTCCTGTGTCGCTCCTGCTAGAGGAGCTAACGTGCGTGCTACTCTCCTGGTGACTGGTTGATGTGATGATGCTTCCAGGCGTGCTGCTTGTTAAGGTTGAAGTGAGACTATCCAAAAACATAGGAGGACAGTACTGCTTGAAACAAACAACGAAGAATGAAGAGACTAACTGCACAAGGGAAACGTATGCTCTGAAGATACATCTTCCCTACAACAAGCATCAAACACATTACTAGGAGAACCTCATTAACACATGCAAAGCAAGAACCAGAGTTCTGCAAACCAGCAAGTAAGCCAAGCAGAGGTGGTAGCCACAAGCCCTTCTCCCTCATCCTCCCTCCCCCCTTTTTTTTTTTATCCTTACTAACTAGTTAGCTTGAGCATTTACTAGTGCATTAAGGAACACTATCATGACCACATAATGATCACAAAAAAAACACCCACAACCCTTAGCATTTGGAGAATGTTCACTGCCTATAGCTACTGGGCACGACTGCCTATTTCAGGCTCCTTTCATCACAAAAGGTAGTAGAATGCTTTTTGCTACTTTGATGGAGGTTAGAATAATTTCATCCCCTCAAATGGCAGGAGCTATACTAATCAACATTTTCATAGTATATACCTGCAATGATACATGCAGGTCTCTAAACATTTTAGCAGTGATAAATGAGCCCTGATCAAGTCTAATTAAGAAAAATTACTAAGTTGATTTCAATTTCCTGAAGTGGAAGACAAGCCTTCTCAAGCCAGAGCTGAACATTCTAAGCATTTAGAAACAGAACAAGGTCGCCAGCTGCCAAAGAGGGTAATATAAGACACCTCCATGAACACACGTTGTTCAACACGCCTTACTTTCTCTTACCCTGTGGATTCCAATCTTGGGCATGTGTTTGGAGCTGAGCCTGAACTGTCTGAACTGTCTAAAGGGGACACTTCATAGCAGCATACCTGCTTCCAAGTCTCCCACATGAACAAGCTTCTGTTATTCCCACTTTTGGCAGTTCAGATCTCAAGGTCAGGCAGAGTATTGCAAGGTGCAGTAAGTGAAAAGAAAAGGAGGAAGTTCATCCTTTGTTTTTAAGGCACCAGAAAGTCAACTCTACAGCAGATTCCTATTACTGTCGCCTTCTAGTGACAGAGGTGAAACAGAGGGTCTACTTCAGATCCTCTTGTCTTCGTTAGGGAGCCAATATTCCCTCACATTTCAAGGCTGTAGTCTGTCTGTGTAAGAATCTAGTTACAGTAAGAATCATTCTCCCTAACTGCATAAAGTTTAAGTTTCCAGGGAAGGAAAAGCACTGTCTAGTTACTTTTGACCTACAAAATTTCCATATAATCCAAAGCCAATGGGGTTTAGGCGTTACATGGAGGGATTTATTATAAAAGTGTTCAGTCATGTACCCATTAAATTAATGAAGATTTTTTCTTTAAAACTTAATCTCCTACTAATATCAAAACCAACAGAAACAGCAATCAGTGGAGTATATTTACAGAGCTTAATCTGGCCTACAGATACACAGTACGAACTACGAGTGTGAAGTACATGATGGGTGTATTCAAATTAGTGCTGTGCAAGTATCCACTTTAGAAAGGCAAGCTATCAATAAAGAGCAAGTTTCCATGCCTGGATTTATCATAGTGAGGCTAAACTGAATCCTTAATGCATCTTCATTACCACCTCTTGTTGGAAAAATGGATTTTCCTGGTCTGTGGTTAGGTCTAAGCAAGTGGACTGCAAACATGGTATGGATGATGACAGCATCCTGATAGTTACCCGAGCAGTATGTCACAAAAATCAGACTTGGAAATTAACCCCATAGCAGTTGAGAAACATACCTGTGAATCAACTGGGATTAGTGAAAGAAAATCCAGACCTAGAAAGAAAAGAAGGATAATAAATTGATGCGTGCGCCTTTTATTCATACACAACTTTAAGGAACTTTTTTGTGGTCATAGAACAGATTTTGCAATTGTTACACAGTTTCTAAATGGAATATACCACTGTGACACCACTCTCAACAACTACTTCAGGCAGCAGCAAAAACGAGTTATCTAGTACAAGTAGCTCTTTTTAAGAATGAGAATGACATAATGATGTATTATTCACTGGATATTGCAGGGTGGTTCAATGTGGTTGCTTAGATGGAGGTTGCCATTTGGAGCTGTTGGTTCATAATGCAAGTTTCACTGCATATTGTACCTGACTTGGCCAAACTGGGACATTAAGAGTGTCATCACATTAAAGATGCTGGAATGAAGTAAAGTCACAACATGCACAAGTCCAAAAACAAGCAGCAGGTCTCTTCCTCCACCCACAGGCAGCCAATAAGGAAACATTTCTAATATCATCCCCATTTTGTGTCTAGACAAATAAAAGGAATGAAGAAGAGGAAACTACAAGTAGTTCAAGGTATATCCTTCTAAGAGTAATGACAACTAGCATCCGTCTTACACATCATTAGCATGTAAGCATTTAGGCAAGATATTTAAAATTATGAAACCAATGAGAAATTACAGCCTTTTTTGTTTTGTTTCTAAATATTGGCCTTGTGTTTGCTATGTCAACAGAAAGAAATGGTAAGCTTCCTCCCTCCCTCCCCCCTCACCTCCAAATCTGTTCTGGCCAGTGGCATCTCTCCTCTTCTCCATTAGAGGAAAATTTTGAAGGAGATTTAAGCTCAGCTGCTTTTACAGAATTGACAACTTCTTTTGTTCTTGCACATTTCTAGAACTTCAGTTGATAGAGATGGACAAAACAGTTCTAGACTTCTGTTCTCTCAGCTTACTCTCCTATCCAATTTGGGAAAACAATCAATTTCTTAACAAAGGAGAAGTGGAGGGAAGGAACAGTAAGGGAATCAAAATGGACAGAGAAACAAGGGGAATGATATCCATCCCATTGCCAAACTGGTGCTGAAAGAAGAGGAAAAAACCCAGAGATGTTGCAGGGGAGAAATGGAGACAGGCAATGAAGCGGGAAGAGGGAAGTACAGAAGGCCAATGTGACACCTGTCACCACAAGTCACCATTTCCTGGGCTCTGGGTTCATTATAGCCAGCAAAAAGAACCCCCAGAGTCCTATATAGAGTGTTCTTTTCAAGGAGCCAGGATAGAAAACAATCAGTATCCCCACCTTTTGTCTGATATTTAGCAGCAGTGTTGAAGAATACATCATAGGCATTTAGGGTATGTCTAGGTAAAGAAAGTCAATAGAGGTCAGCTTACATATTGTAGCTCACCTCAACTTTTTTCATAAAGTTTAGACAGAGCACCACTAGAATCAGCTAGCAGAGTATCTCTACATCTAGAGTTGGGATTGGTCAATGCCATCACACCTCAATAACTTAAATAAGCAGCTACTCTCCCTTGCATCTACAAAAAGTAACAACTGAATGTTTACACAAAGTCTAACTGAATATAGCAAGGAGTATTTCTGGCTGCCATTCCAAAGTACCAATTTGTACTCCAGAAACAATGTTTTTCACATCACTCTTGCAAAGTGCAATCTGAAACTGGAAAGACAGCCTGTACTGGACTTGTCTAGACATCACATCAGTGCAATACTGCATATAGTCTTGTTCCGTTAAAAAAAAAAAAAGTTGATCAACTCTCCAATTTTTACCCGCCCCGCAAATTAATAAGGCTGTCAGAATATAGGTTAAAAGTATCCACCACCTACCTGACAAGTCTGATGAAATATTGGATATTGATGGATGATGGAATGGTACTGGGTAGTCTGTTAATGAAGAAGGAATAGCAGCAGCATTGACCGTTGTCACGCTGGGCGCTCTGACAGTAGATGGCTGATACATGAGAACCCTGTTAAATAGCATGGGAAATTACAAACAACCGGGCTGTTAGTTACAGAAAAGAAATTATGCACTGCCGTGCACTCTCGTTCACAAGGTCAATATGTAACAACATAACTATAGCATGGCTACTCACTACACAGTATTCCACTCTAATTTCCTCTTTCATAAAAGTCTTCAAAATAACATGACTGTATCTTGGCTCTCAACAGCAGCTGTGACATAAGAGCAAGTTGGCATTAAAACAAAGTACAGTGCTGGAGTCATTTATAACACTCTACCATTCAGATACAGAAATGGATATCTGTATCTGTGGAGTACCCTGGGAGAGATGTGCAGATAGCCAGAGCCAGGAAGAGAGCACTCATTTCAAGTTTTTCCACATAACTATTCCTCGGTGCTAACCTGTCACGCCAAGGGCATGACTGACCATTATTCAGCCCCTGTAGCATAGATTACACGTGTGGGAGTTAAACATCAAACCCATCTTCACTCACAGCCTGAGTCCAAGTTAAGTTCAGTTCTCCAGGAGCATGCAACCAGTTAAAACCCTTCTGCATCCCCACCTTCTGCCCGATTACTTCTGTGGGAAAATGACTGAAATTGGAGGGGAATGGGAGAATATTGTTCCCCAGAATTCAGCTAATATTAGAGCAGCTCTGACATGAAGCACAGCTGCTGCTCTCAGGAACAAACAAGGCCTCAATATCCTTGAAATGGGGAGTAGAGTGATACGAAGGTATCATGGCTCAGCCCTGTTATCGGGGACAAGAAGCAACGAACAAGGCCCACGCAATAAGTTCAAATAAGTTCAAATGAACTTATGCTGCCACCCAAGAGAACCCCTGTCACTCCAGCCAGCGAGTCGGCTTTGTCGGGAGCCCAGCTAAAGTGTATGTACACCAACGCACGCAGCATGGGAAATAAACAGGATGAACTAGAGATGCGTGTACATGAGCAGGGCTACGACCTTATTGGCATCACGGAGACGTGGTGGGACGACTCCTATGACTGGAGTGTCAACATGGAGGGGTATAAGCTTTTTAGAAAGGACAGGAAGGGGAGACGAGGAGGGGGTGTTGCTCTCTACGTCAGCAACCGGCTGGAGTGCGTGGAGCTTCACCTGGGGTCGGAGGAGGAGCTGACAGAGAGCTTATGGGTCAAGATTAGAGGACGGAGATGGATAGGGGACGTTACGGTAGGAGTCTGTTACAGGCCACCTGGCCAGGAGGACAGAGCAGATGAGGCGCTTTATAGCCAGATAGGAGCAGCCTCGCGGTCACAAGCCCTGGTCCTCATGGGGGACTTCAACCACCCTGACATCTGTTGGAGAGACAATACGGCAGGGCACGGGCAGTCCAGGAGGTTCCTGGAATGCGTGGATGACAACTTCCTCCTGCAGATGATAGAGGAGCCGACAAGGAGGGGTGCCATGCTTGACCTTGTGCTCACCAACAGGGAGGGACTGGTGGGCGATGTGAAACTTAAGGATAGCCTTGGCTGCAGTGACCACGACACAGTGGAGTTCAAGATCCATGGGGCAGCAAGGAAACCATTCAGCAAGCTCTGTACCCTAGACTTCAAGAAGGCGGACTTCGGCCTCTTGAAGCACCTGATGGGCAAAGTGCCGTGGGAGGTGGCCCTGGAGGGACAAGGGGCCCAGGAAAGTTGGTCCACATTCAAGGAGCACCTTCTCCAAGCTCAGCAGAGGTGCATCCCGACGAAGAACAAGTCGGGCAAAAAGACCAGGAGGCCGGCGTGGATGAGCAAGGAGCTCCTGGACCAACTGAAAATGAAGAGGTTAGCCTACAGAGGGTGGAAGCGGAGACAGATAGCCTGGGAGGAATACAGAGAAGCTGTAAGAGTGACCAGGGATCAAGTGAGGAAGGCTAAAGCCCTGAAGGAATTGAATTTGGCAAGGGATATAAAAAGCAACAAGAAATGCTTCTATAGGTATGTAGGGGACAAAAGGAAGTCCAAAGAGAATGTAGGCCCCCTCCGGAAGGATACTGGTGCTCTGGTTACCCGGGACATAGAGAAGGCTGAGGTACTCAATGAATTTTTTGCCTCAGTCTTCAATGGTAAAGCCTCTTGTCTTACCACCCAAGCTGTGGAAAGAACTAGCAGGGACTGTGAGGATGAACCACCGCCCACTGTACTTGAAGACCAGGTTCGAGAACATCTGAGGAACTTGAAGGTGCACAAGTCCATGGGACCTGATGAGATCCATCCGCGGGTCCTGAAGGAACTGGCGGATGAAGTTGCCAAGCCACTGGCTATTGTATTCGAGAAGTCGTGGCGGTCTGGCGAGGTCCCCGATGACTGGAAGAGAGGGAACATAACCCCCATTTTTAAAAAGGGGAACAAGGAGGACCCGGGCAACTACAGACCGGTCAGCCTCACCTCTGTGCCTGGCAAGGTCATGGAGCAGATTCTCCTGGGAACCATGCTAAGGCACATGGAGAGCAAGGAGGTGGTGGGTGACAGCCAACATGGCTTCACCAAAGGCAGATCGTGCCTGACCAACTTGGTGGCCTTTTACGATGGGGTGACAGCATCGGTGGACAAGGGTCGACCAATGGATGTCATCTACCTGGACTTGTGCAAAGCTTTTGACACTGTCCCGCACGACATTCTTCTCTCTAAATTAGAGAGTCATGGGTTTGATGGATGGACCACTCGGTGGATAAGGAATTGGCTCAATGGCCGCACTCAGAGAGTAGTGGTCAACGGCTCAATGTCCAAGTGGAGACCGGTCACGAGTGGCGTCCCTCAGGGGTCCGTGTTGGGCCCGGCCCTCTTCAACATCTTTGTCGGTGACGTGGACAGTGGCATGGAGTGCACCCTCAGCAAGTTCGCCGATGACACCAAGCTGTGTGGTGCCGTCGACACGCTGGAAGGGAGGGATGCCATCCAGAGGGACCTTGACAGGCTGGAGAGGTGGGCCCGTGTCAACCTCATGAAGTTTAACCAGGCCAAATGCAAGGTCCTACATCTGGGTCGTGGCAATCCCAGGCATAAATACAGACTGGGTGGTGATTGGATCGAGAGCAGCCCTGAGGAGAAGGACTTGGGAGTACTGGTGGACGAGAAGCTCAATATGAGCCGGCAATGTGCTCTTGCAGCCCAGAAGGCCAACCGCGTCCTGGGCTGCATCAAGAGGAGCGTGGCCAGCAGGTCGAGGGAGGTGATTCTCCCCCTCTACTCTGCCCTCGTGAGACCTCACTTGGAGTACTGCGTCCAGTTCTGGAGTCCCCAACATAAGAAGGACATGGACCAGTTGGAGAGGGTCCAGAGGAGGGCCACGAAGATGATAAGAGGGCTGGAGCACCTTTCCTATGAGGACAGGCTGAAAGAGTTGGGGCTGTTCAGCCTGGAGAAGAGGAGGCTCCGGGGTGACCTTATAGCGGTCTTCCAGTACCTCAAGGGGGCCTACAGGAAAGATGGGGAGAGGCTGTTCAGGAGGGCCAGTTATGATAGGACAAGGGGTAATGGTTTTAAAATAGAGGGAGGTAGGTTCAGGTTGGATATTAGGAAAAAATTTTTTACTATGAGAGTGGTAGAACACTGGAACAGGTTGCCCAGAGAGGTGGTGGATGCTCCATCCCTGGAGACGTTCAAGGCCAGGTTGGACAAGGCCCTGAGCAACCTGATCTAGTTGGAGATATCCCTGTTCCTTGCAGGGGGGTTGGACTAGATGACCTTTGAAGGTCCCTTCCAGCCCTAACCATTCTATGATTCTATGATTCTATGAATACCCTTGAAATGGGGAGTAGAGTGGTACGGAGGTATCACGGCTCATCCCTGTTATCAGGGATGAGAGGCGCCTGGTAAAGATAACCATAAAAATGCCATTGAGGGAAGTGAATCACAACCGCTGCCTCAGCAGTGATGGCGAAATTGTGTCCTTCAGCTACTAAGTCACACCTCCACCCACCTCCGAGCTGCGAACACCCCTCAAACAAGCAATTTACACCAATCCTAATTTGTGAACACCCCTCACGAGAGAAATTTACACCAATCCTAATAAAAGTTATGTATGACTAGAGTCACTCGAGCTCCACCTAAAAGATATGAAAAAAGTATAAAATAGCAGCAAACAAAGGGGATGTTAGGGAGAAGCCCCCCCATCGGAACGTCTGGGATCAGTCGACGGGCTGAACCTCTCTTCTCCCCCCCATAGGGACGCCTATTGGGTAAGAACTCTGTGTTATGTGCACTTACTTAATTACTTACTAACATCTTGCTAGCTATTTAGTATTATCACTGATCAGTAATCGTTTTATATTATCACTGCAGTATTTCAATTAAAGTTGTTTTTGTAGTCAGTCACTATCACCGGCTATCCTCGAACCTGTATTCTGTCACAAATAAAATATATATGCATGTTTCCGGAAACTTTTGAATTATTATAAGGAGTGGGCCCATAGTACTACTAGTGACGATCCCTTAATAAGTGGGTGAATCACCCTCCGACCTACTGAGCTGCCAAGGGAAGGCAGGGGGAGTCGGACCCAAGGGTCTCGCCTAACTTGGGAGCTGGTATACTGGCCAAATTACCTCCTGTTTGTCTATTAGTGACGGATCCCACGATAAGTCAGACGAATCACCCTCCAACTCACTGAGCTGCCAAGAGAGGGCAGGGGGAGTCGGACTCAAGGGTCTCGCCTGACTTGGGAGCTGATAGACTGGTCTTTTGACCTCAAAACGTGACAACTTCACGGCACTGTTACAGACAACACCACAGGCTTTCAGGCACCAGCCACATGCATAAAATTTTTCATAAACTCCAAGTCAGGGGGAAACAGACAGAGACCCACTCCCAGCTGCTCCACATCGCTCTCTCCAGCCCACCAGCCATGAGTGTTATCCACTCACATCTTCCTCCTCAAACTGCTGCATTGGTGCATTTATACTACTTCTGATTTCAGAAGCTTGGATTTCAGACTCTCCCTTCTCAAGAACCTCTTATACTTCAGCCTACATTGCTTCTGCCTACAGGAAGATACCCCACAGTTTTGCCAAAACTAGCATTCAGGTAACATTGTTTACAAGAAATAAGCTATTCCCCAAAAGCCTAGCTTTGACTTGGATTTGAAGAATGAAAACATACCATTTCCATACCCAAACAGTAAGGAAAATACATTGGTCACAGATCAACAAGAAAATTCAGTCCTTCTACAATTATGGTTGCAGGTAGCCATCTTGGACAAACACAGGAGCATGGAAGGAAGTCTTGGTGCCTTCTGAAACTTCATTAAGAGATATATTTGTAGCTATTTTTTCTTATAAAAATAAGAAACAGAGTCTCTTGCAGAAGGACTCCTCCACAGTCCTCACAACAAGCAACAGCATTTCAGTATCACTGCTGAAAGTTGTTGAAGATGACCAACTATTTGCTCACCAAAGACCACACATTCCTGTGGACTAGACACACAGTACACCTGCTCATTACTTCAAGAGCTGGCAAAACAGAAGGGGTTTGGTTTTGTTATTATTTTAGTACAAGACATAAGCCACTATGTTGAGAGACACAGACATACACTTCATGCATGCAGCAGGACTAATCAATAAGCCATTACTAAAAGCTGACACTTGGAATTGCCTCATGAAGCAGTGACTACTGGTGAGCCTAACCAGTGCCCCTCTCTCCCTGCAGGTCTCCTGCACCCTATGGGCCAAGAGCAAGAACTTTATGGAAGCCACAAACAGTAACGGCAGCTGAGCTACATAGATTAGGACAGATGGAAAGCAGCACAAAAGTAAAGAAGCTGGTTAAGCCTGCTGCTGAAGTCAGGCATGACTACAAAGATGGAGAAGTTGACAGAAGACTTGAGAAGTCATTGGTTGTGCTAACCAAGGTGCAGGGCTGACTGATAACCATGGCCAACAACAGCATCCAAGACATTCCAGAGTTTAATGGAGAAATGGAGGAAAAGCTTGTCTTGATTCAAAACAGCAAAGAGCCTCCCTTCCAAGACTGACAGGATGAAAGAAACACACAACGCAGCCTGGTTTCCTGGGCACCAGAGCAGATTAGATAAAGGGTATAACACACAGCGAGAGAAAAGCCTTTAAGATGACACTAACTTAGCAAGAATGCATAAAGCTCCTCCACTTGGCATAATCTGCTTTCTCAGAAGAATCCTGTCCATTAGCTTAAATCAGCTTCCTTTTCTATGGAGAAATATCCCTGCAAACACAGTAACAGTCAAAATAAGTCTTTTGTGAGATGTAAAACTATTTAATAGTGTTTTACCTGTACAAAGGTACTGTATCAATACAACCTTCTGCAAGGAGAGGCCCTAGAAATTCTCTTCTGGAAGTGTGGAGAGATTACAAGTCCATTCATCTACACATCAGTTTATCTGAGACATTACAGAATAACAACTAACTTTAAAATTGACGAACCCTTTGGTTGGGCTTCCTTGTGTTTCAGACATAAATATGCACTTCCTTTTGGCAGAAGGATCTTCCTCTTCATCAGAAGAGCTTTCTATTGTCAAGTCAATAACATCAACTTTCTTCTTGTTTACCTCATTGGCCACCATCACAGAACACAGGTTGCTAACAACACTGGAACCTAAATGAGAAAATAAGATATCACTGTTTTTTAAAGGCTGTTGACATCAGCAGTTTCTATTTGCAACAGAACCAGGAACTCAAATCCTGTTTTAGCTCATCTTCCTGGCCATTACAGAGAATGTTATGGCCCAGGAAGAGTTTTATTAGTAGCATTCTGTATCATGTTGAGAACATTAAAGCACAAGCTTTAAGATTAACTTATCAGTTTAAGGACCTAAAACAAGATCAACCTTTTGTTTTCTTAAGTGCTATTATAAAAAACAAAGACAAAACCTGCAAATGCACACTTTCAGATACAACTCTAAGTTTAAATGAAAATAAGTTGGGAAGTATTAAACCTCCCACAAAAACATCAACATCCATATACGTTATCCCAGCTATAACTAAGTCTCCAAGAATTTTTGTTTGTTTGCAACCAGTACCCAGATGTACATACTTTCTATTTTGGTGCACTGTGGACTTGAGACTTTCACAGCTTCTTTCTTTGGCCTCATGGGGCACCAGAAGCCATCTTCTTGGAATTTGATCTCATCCACATCTGAACATTCATTAAGAATTTCTATAAAGAGCCTGAAAAAGTTGAGTGGTTTCAATTTTGATTCCAAGTGAAATTTTTCAAGTGAAAAAAAAACACAGTTGAAAAGTTAATTATTATCACCTTTGACCCATTGCATGTACTCTCTCCCTAGTTCATCTTACCTGAAAGCCTGTAATTACAGCCTTTGCAGATATCCAGACATCAAGACCTAAAACAGTATTCCAACCTACCCACATTCCACTCCAACATTACTGCAATTCATAGATTTTCATACAGAAGCAGAAATCATCATCCTTTGATTCAAAGTTTGACACAGCTTATAAATTTAAGTTAAAATTTTAAAGTTAATAGCTTCAGATAGGTTAATGTAAAAGGGAGACCTATCCTTAGATGTCACATTTGGATTTCTCCAGAGGAGATATACTGAGGCTTGAGAGATTGATGATGCAGTTAGGAGATATGTTTATGTAGTTCATTTCATGGGAAAAGAAACTAACAGAGTCTAATGGTTCCTCCCAGTCTATTTGACAAATAAAATAGTATGTGCCCTGGTTTCGACTGGGACAGAGTTAATTCATTTTAGCAGCTAGAAGAGCTCTGTGTTTTGGTTTTAGTCTGAGACTCGTTATGAGAAGAACACTGATAGCGCACTGATGTTTATAGTTGGCACTGAGGTCTCAAGGACTTTTCAGCTGCCGGGTTCTTGCCAGTGTGCAGGAGCACAACAGGATAGGGGGGAGCATGGTCAGGACAGGGGGTCCACAACTCCCCTTATGATTTGTACTTAGATTTAGGATTGAGGGCCAAATTGGCCAATGGAATATTCCATATCATGCAATGTCATGCCCAGTATAAAAATGAGGGTTAACATGAAAGAAAGGCCTTTGCTCTTCCCAGGGCTCTCACTCTCAGAATGCTCTCTCTCTCTCTTTTCAGGCCTCTCACTCGTTCAGGATTGCAATGTCAGGACTTATCTGTTTCGGGATCGTTAGTTCGGGACGAGACGGGCCTCGTGAAAGGGGTGGTGAGCAATTACACCGTACATCACTCATTTGTATATATTTATCCTTGTACATATATATATTCATATAGTAGTAGCAGTATTAAATTGTTCTTTCTCAACCCATGACTCTCCTTCCCTTTTCCCCTTTAATTCTCTTCCCCATCCCCTGGGGGTGGGGGAGGGTGAGTGAGCAGCTGTGTGGCCTTTAGTTGCTGGTTGGGCTAAATCACAACAGTCCTTTGTGGTGCCCAATGTGGGACAACCAATAATGCGGTCTGAGTAGCTACAGTGCTTATCACAGGGGCTTGAGTACAGCACCTGCGTTTGTGCCAAGCACCAGAAGCCGGGGTTTGAGTAGCCAGCTAAAACCAGGACAGTATGAAATAGCTAAACCTCAAGTCACAAAAGTAGCTATCAAGTGCATAATGAAAAAACTTAAGTAATTCTGTAATCTGGAAACCCAGTCTCTTACCCATCTAGTATTAGGCTCTCATAAGCTGCCTTTTTGTCACAGACAGGGCAGATCCAGGTAGGCTTCTTTTCATTCATTTGAAGATAAAGAGCAGCATCAAAACATTGCAGGTGTGTGCAAGTAACAGCCCGGCATGGGATTGTCAATCGCATTTTCCCCAGCTGCAGGAGATGCATTTAGAGAGTGTCAGAAGAGAAGACAGTGAAGCAGGCCTGGATGGCTAACTGATGAAATCAGAGGCAGTTGGTGAAGTAACTCTCTTCTCACTAGAGAGGTGCCCAGTGCTAAGGTCACTGCAGGCAAATCCACCCTATCAAAGCATGTATAGTGCACTTAAAAGGAACAATGAAGCTACTTAAAGTCTTCACTGAGTTGAAAACAGTCAGAAACATTTCTAATGGGCCTGTAATGTTATTTCTAGTATTTTATTTTTATTAGAAGACCTATTGAAACACTCGCTTTTATAATTTTCTTTTAGCCAAATATTTCAAGGGGTTTTGTGAGCTCCATTTATGTTAGACTCAGAACAGCATAATACTCATTTTAACATTTGACTTCACGGACCAGTCACTAACACGAGGCCAGTTTCTACCTGGGAAGAGAAGCCCCAAGGCAGTGTTATCTTGTTACACAATGAACAATTTTTTTTGTTTGTTATAGTAGCTGGCAATATAAGCAATACCACCAAGATGAGGAAATTCAAAGTTTTATTTATCACTGTATCCTTTAATTATTGTCACCCTGTC
Source organism: Tauraco erythrolophus (assembly GCF_009769465.1). NCBI lineage: Eukaryota > Metazoa > Chordata > Aves > Musophagiformes > Musophagidae > Tauraco > Tauraco erythrolophus. The sequence continues at coordinate 4,706,017 of NC_141497.1, forward strand.
TAATTAGTCTCAATGCCTCAATATACAAGATTACTCCTTCTAAAGACCTCACTATACACACGAGTAGCAACTTGATTCTGACTGCATTATAACTGAGGCATTCACAGTTCTAAACCATAGTTGGTTGAATGCTGCTACAATCAGGTGCTTGTAGATGCACTCTTCTCCCCACTAATTTTATATTAATGAATCAGTATATAACAAAAGCTAGTGACATTTCTAAAGTGGGGCCTTTTAAAAGCAGCCCAACTCTGCACTAAAGATGAAAATACAAATCTGTATATGGTAATTTCCAGCCATACTTACAGGACACATCAGGGATACCCGGAGACTGGTTGTGGCAATCTCACTATCAGGATCTGCAGTTAGTTTTTCTTTAACTATTGAAATAAATTAAGAAGTTATACACAGACATCATTATTTAAAATGCTAATCTTGATTCACCAGTGTATGTACTTTTGTCCTGGTTTTAGCTGGGACAGTTAGCTCTTCTTTTTAACAGCTAGAAGAGCTCCATGTTTTGGTTTTACTCAGAGGCTCACTCTGAGAAGAATGTTGATAGCAAGCTGATGTTTGTGGTTGGACGTGAAACTCCAAGGACTTTTCAGTGTGCCAGAGTGCAGAAACACGGCGGGATAAGGGGGGAGCATAGCTGGGACAAGGGGGACACGATTCCCCTTGTGATTTGTGGTGGAACTTAAGACTGAGGGCCAAACTGGCCAATTAGTATTCCATATCATGCAGCGTCATGCCCAGTATAAAAGTGAGGGTCAGCCGGACAGAAGGGCTTTTGCGCTTTGGCTCTTTCGCCGCTTCTGCTCTTTTGCGCTTGCTGCGCTTTTGCTCTATTGCTTTTTTCTCTCTCTCTCTCCCAGTACTCCCACTCTCGGAGTACTCTCTCTCTCTCTCTGCCCCTCTCTATTTCGGGGCCTCGCGCTCGTCTGGGATTGCAGCTTCGGGACGAGACGGGCTTCGCATACGAGGGGGTGGTGAGCATCTACACTGTGTATTAAATCATCTGTATTAAATTGTTCTTATCTTAACCCACAGGTTTCCCGTTTCTCCTTTAATTCTCTCCCTCATTCCTGGGGGTGGGGGAGGGTGAGTGACTGGCTGTGTGTGAGGTTTGGTTGCTGGAGCAGCCTAACCCAAAACAACTTTGTTTCCAGCTATCTAAACAAAATAAAAATAAGCATCTAGGAAACTAGTTCATAGCCATATCAAACAACAATGGTTTCACCATTGATAAGTAACTGGCAAACACTGCATCACAAGATTGTTTGATGTGCAGCAGATGCAATAACAAACAGCCACAACAATTAGTAGAACAAACTCAACCCGACATGCGGAGAGATAAATAAAATAATCATCAGTGAGTGAGGTACAAAGACAAGACAATCAGCATCATATGCAAGTGAAGAGAACCCATATTTAGGGCATCTACCCTACCTGCACCTCACAGCCCACCACAGTAAGTGGTGCTCATAGCATTCCCGTAAGAACATTTCAGATGGGATCTCTAGGTGTGCCTCCCTACCAGCTCAGGGACCCTCACTGAAAAAGCACATGATGCCTCAGCAACAGCAAAGTGAACCTTTGATACTCTGGGCATGAACTTTCCTTTCAAAACACTGCAAATCCCCTATTACCAGCTCCAGTTTTAAAGAGCTACCAGCCACCCTCACAAAAAGTACAGACAGGCATATTAATTTGACTTACTCAGTGCTCTGGAGTGATCGGGGTTTCTGATACCTTTCATTTTTAACCTCTGCAAAAGCATAGCTGAAGTGAGCTGACGAACAAGATAGACAGACATGGAGTAATTCTACAAAAAGAGTGATTAAAGATTAAATATTAATTTCATATAGTACTTCCACTATGATAACAGATTACTATTTACACTAGTTGTAGCATACAGTAAAAACAAAAACATGCTGATTTTTTGCTTAATATTTATGAAAAGCATTGACAGATTACTTCATTACTGTGAAAGAGTCCGATACTCTGCCAGAATTCTCCTGCCAATCAAGTCCAATTATCTTACTCCAGTTGTGACTTAACAAAGAAAAACTCCACAACCAAAAGACAGTCTGGGCTGTTTTCTTGGAAAGATGATTTAGACTGGTGACACACCTTCTCATACATGCAGTTTCTAAGAACTTTTCATATTTGTCTCCTAAATCCTTCCAGTGTCAATCTGTTAGGAGGGAGCTCAAAGACAATTATGTGACAAAAGAAAAGATTAATACTCTTTCAGGTGCAAAAACAATACCTTCGAATGGCACACAGCTGCACCAATTTATTTGTACCTTTTCTTTACCTTGCTCTGCACTTTTAAGCCAAGCCTCATTACACCATATCCACTCCTCTGAGGCTGGTCACATTCCTTAGCATCTACTACTATTCCCTAATTCATATGCGATGGTTTGATGTGGGGGGGTTCTGGTGGCAGAAGAGGGGATTTGCTCCCTGTGATTTCCCTGGTTCCAGAACCGGGTCAGACCCTTCTCTGGCCACAAGATCAGACTCCCATCCCCCTCGGGGTTGAGCCAATCGGGCACCTCTGCGAATTGCCCTATTTAAGTCGGGACAAAGGAACCAGAAAAGGTGCTTTGCCCGGCAGTGAGGAGAGAAGGGAGGAGGGCGATGCCCCAGCTCCTGGCCTGGCAGCTGCCCGCACCGGGCTGGCACCACCCGCTGAGGATGGGATGGCCGTGGCGGAGCCACTTGGGGAACTCGAGGAGCGCCCCACTCCCGGGGTGCCCGCTGGACCGAGTTCACCCAGAGAGGACTGAGATCTGAGAGAAATGGCCACACAGAAACCGGGTCAGTGAAGATGGAATGGGACAAGGTGTGCCAGAGCGGAGTTTCCCCTGCAACCGGTGGCGAGACGGCAGGTGGCCCCCCTGCAGCCAGGACAGACCCGGTGGAGCAGAGACCCACTCGCAGCCCCTGGAGAAGCCCACACCGGAGAAGAGACGCCTGGGCCTGAGGACGGTCATGGAGCATGGGACACATGACAAGGTAGAGGGGCATCCAGAGTCCGTGTGACGACCCACGCCAGAGTGAGTGGCAACAACTCCCTAAGAATCCGAGACTGTGGTAAAGTCCACACTGGAGCAATCCGATGGGGAAGGATCGCATCCTGCGGGTAGGACTCACGCTGCAGAAGTTTGTGGATTTTCCTCGTGAGTAGGTGATCCACTGGAGCAAGGGAAAGTGGTGTAAGGGCTCCTTCTCCTTTAAGAGAGAAGCGACAGTAACAACTGACCTACACTCCCCCCTTCCCTGCCCCCCTGCGCCGCTGGGGGAGGAGGTAGAGCTGGGAAGAAAAGGAAAGGAGGGGGGAGAGGTGTTGTTTTTAAGATCTGGCTTTGTTTTTCTTTATCCTCTCAAGTAACTGGTTTTGTTTCCCTTTGTCCTTTTAAGTGACTCAATAAATTGCTCTGCTTTGAGAAATTCGAGTCTGTTTTGCCCGGGACCATGGTTGGTGGGTGCTCCTTCTCTGTTCTTGTCTCGACCCTCAGTCCTTTTATTATATTTTTCTCCTCTCCACTTCACTGGGAAAGGAGTTAGAGAGCGGCTGTGTGGAGTTTAGTTGCCGGGTCGGCCTAAACCATGACATCACAGAATCATAGAATGGTTAGGGTTGGAAGGGACCCCAAAGATCATCTAGTTCCAACCCCCCTGCCATGGGCAGGGACACCCTCCACTACACCAGGTTGCCCAAAGCCTCATCCAACCTGGCCTTGGACACTTCCAGGGATGGGGCATATAAAACTTCTCTGGGCAACCTGTTCCACTGCCTCACCACCCTCTGAGTGAAAAATTTCTTCCTTATATCTAATCTAAATCTGCCCTCTTTCAGTTTAAATCCATTGCCCCTTGTCCTATCACTACACGCCCTTGTAAAAAGTCCCTCTCCAGCTTTCCTGCAGGCCCCCTTTAAGTACTGGAAGGCTGCAATAAGATCACCCCAGAGCCTTCTCTTCTCCAGGCTGAACAGCCCCAACTCTCTCAGCCTGTCTTCATAGCAGAGGTGCTCCAGCCCTTGAATCATCTTCGTGGCCCTCCTCTGGACCTGCTCCAGCAGCTCCATGTCCTTTTTGTGTTGGGGACTCCAGAGCTGAACACAGTATTCCAGGTGGGGTCTCACGAGAGCAGAGTAGAGGGGCAGAATCCCCTCCCTCGACCTGCTGGCCATGCTCCTTTTGATACAGCCCACGATACAGCTGGCTTTCTGGGCTGCCAGCGCACATTGCCGGCTCATGTTGAACTTCTCATCCACCAGCACTCCCAAGTCCTTTTCCTCAGGGCTGCTCTCAATCCATTCTCCACCCAGCCTGTACTTGTGCTTGGGATTGCCCCGACCCACGTGCAGGACCTTGCACTTGGCCTTGTTGAACTTCATGAGGTTCTCACAGGCCCACCTCTCCAGCCTCTCACGGTCCCTCTGGATGGCATCCCTTCCCTCCAGCGTGTCCACAACACCACACAACTTGGTGTCATCTGCAAACTTGTTGAGGGTGCGCTCGATCCCACTGTCTATGTCACCAACAAAGATGTTAAATAGCACTGGCCCCAGTACTGACCCCTGAGGAACACCACTCGTCACTGGCCTCCACTTGGACATTGAACCGTTGACCACAACTCTTTGAGTGTGACCATCCAGCCAATTCCTTATCCACTGAGTAGTCCATCCATCAAATCCCTGTCTCTCCAGTTTAGAGACATGCGGGACAGTGTCAAATGCTTTGGACAAGTCCAGATAGATGATGTCAGTTGCTCTTCCCTTATCCACCAATGCTATAACCTCATCATAGAAGGTCAACAATTCACACCATTTGCCAGCTTTTTTTCAGTGTTCACTCTATCTTCAAGGTCACTAATGAAGAGAAAATTCTGTAAGTCCCACTTCTGCAGAATAATAATGATTTCATCTGTATAACAAACACAACCTACAATCTCTTATTTCTACTCCCTGCCAGCCATCTTATATGGCTCCTATACTGTCTGGGTCCTGCACAAGAATTTTAAACACCACCACCTACTGCGCCCTGCTCCTCCTTTACCACCCTACAGGAAAAAACAAATTCTTACCTAGATGAGCAGATAGTTATCTAAATGCATGGGAAACCATTAAGAAAAAACAGATTTTTTTTTTCTGCCTTAAATAATGACCATACACTGCACTGTTTATTGTCTACAGAAAGAATTCTATACCGTCAAGTTTGACCATCTCTGTGGGATTAATGCCTCCTTTGCTCAGTCAAGTATATGCCAATAAGCCCTTTCCATGTGAGCCCACTGCCACTCCACACTGCCCCCAAGGGTCTCATTTAGAGGATGAATAGTGACAGCTTGCTATACAAGTTCTGATACTTAGAGCAGGGCACCAACATTAAACCAGAGAACTCACTTGATACGTCTCATGGCAATTCATCTGCTTCCATGAGAATATGTTTTGGCAGATACAGGGAAGAAAGAAAGCAGGGGTCAGCAGGAGAGGCGGAGGCCGAGACCACAACGTACAACCCTGCAGTAATTTCAAGATTCTTGTGCTTTATGATTGGGAAGAAATGGCTTAGATATTTCCCCTCACCTCTGTATTGGAAAAAAAACCAAAAACAAACACAACAAACAAAACCACACAAAGCAATTCTGCTGTCAGTACTGCCCTTCATTTATTTTCTGAACATGAGCTTTCTCTCCATTTTTTTTTTTTTACATTTTAGTGTATACAAGTTTATACTGAAATCTCACTTTGAAACATAGAATCTGGAGCACAGGTAATATTTTCGTCCATCCTTCCAGTTGAGAGCAATGACACTGGAAGAAGCAAGTGCATTCAGTCGATTAATAAGTGGCTCCGTGGCTGGTGTCATCGCCACAATTTTTGCTTTTTTGATAATGGCATGGGCCACATGGCACTAGGCCTACTGGCACCAGATAGGACTTGTCTTTCTCAGAGGGGAGCGAGGGTCTTGGTGCAACAGCTAGCAGGGCTCATTGACAGGGCTTTAAACTCGATTCAAAGGGGGAGGGGGGTAATATCAAGATTGATAAAGATATGCTAGAAGTACCTGAAGAACAGAAGAAGGGAATTCCAGCCGCTCCAGCCAGGAAGTCAGATTCATCTGGGGCCCAACTTAAATGCCTTTATGCCAATGCACGCAGCATGGGGAATAAGCAAGAGGAGTTAGAAGTGTGTGCGCGTCTGTTGGGATATGATCTTATTAGTATCACGGAGACGTGAAGGGATGAATCCTATGACTGGACCGTCACAATAGAAGGGTACAGGCTCTTTAGGAAGGATAGGCAGGGGAGAAGAGAAGGAGGGGTTACCCTCTATGTCAAAGACCAGCTGGAGTGCTTGGAGCTGCACCTGGGGATGGATGAGGTCCCAACTGAGAGCTTATGGGTCAGGATTAATGGGAGAGCAGGGACAGGGGACATAGTAGTAGGGGTCTGCTACAGACCACCTGACCAGGAGGACCAAGTAGATGAGGCCCTCTACAGACAGATAGGAGCTGCCTCACATTAACGAGCCCTGGTCCTCATGGGGGACTTCAACCACCCTGATATCTGTTGGAAGGACAACACAGCAGGGCACAGGCAATCCAGGAGGTTCCTGGAATGCATGGATGATAACTTCCTTCTCCAAGTGGTAGAGGAAGCACGAGGAGAGATGCTTTGCTGGACCTTGTTCTCACCAACAAAGAAGGGCTGGTAGGGAACGTGACGCTCAAGGACAGCCTTGGCTGCAGCGATCATGAAATGGTGGAATTCAAGATACTTAGGGAAGCAAGGAGGGTGCACAGCAGGCTCACTACCCTGGATTTCAGGAGAGCAGACTTTGGCCTCTTCAGGGATCTCCTCTGTAGAGTACAATGGGATGAAGCCCTGAAGGGAAGAGGGGCACAAGAAAGCTGGCTAATATTCAAGGATCACCTCCTCCAAGCTCAGGAGCGGTGCATCCCAACAAAGAGAAAGTCAGGTAGGAACACCAGGAGGCCTGCATGGATGAACAAGGAGCTCCTGAACCAACTCGGGCACAAAAAGAAGGCCTACAGAGGGTGGAAGCAAGGACAGGTAACCTGGGAAGAATACAGAGCGACTGTCCAAGCAACCAGAGATCAGGTTAGGAAAGCTAAAGCCCTGATAGAGTTAAATCTGGCCAGGGACATCAAGGGCAACAAGAAAAACTTCTATAGATATGTCAGTGATAAAAAGAAATCTAGGGAAAACGTAGGCCCTCTCCAGAAGGAAACGGGGGACCTGGCTACCCGAGATATGGAGAAGGCTGAGGTTCTCAATGATTTCTTTGCCTCAGTCTTCACTGGCAAGAACTCCAGCTGCACAGCCCGAGTCACAGAAGGCAAAGGCAGGGACTGGGAGAATGAAGAACCACCCACCGTAGGAGAAGATCAGGTCTGAGACCATCTAAAGAACCTGAAGGTGGACAAGTCCATGGGACCTGATGAGGGGCACCCACGGGTCCTGAGGGAACTGGCAGATGAAGTTGCTAAGCCACTATCCATCATATTTCAGAAGCCGTGGCAGTCTGGTGAAGTTCCCACTGACTGGAAAAGGGGAAACATAGCCCCCATCATTAAAAAGGAGAAAAAAGAAGACCCAGGGAACTACAGGCCAGTCAGTCTCACCTCTGTGCCTGGCAAGACTGATAGGGGGATAGGTATAAAACTATATTAACTATTATTTCTATGGATAGGTATAAGAGTAGACACAAGACTGCATAAAACTCTGGAATACATAGCTCTGTGAAATAGCTCTGTGAAATGTTAGAAGTTATCAAATACTAATCCCTGCTGTGGAATGCTATCCAGAAAGAAGGCCGGTAAGAGAGACAAAATAAATGATGGCAAGGTTGTAACTCGTGACCCATAGGGAGAAAAACAGACAAAGAGGAGAGATAAGGACTAACAAGAACTAACATTTGTCTTCAAACAATAACAAGTAGGAGACAACCAGGTGTTCACTCAAGGCCAGGCCAGGCTGGGAAATGGTTTGGCTCTGCAAGCCCAGCCAAAACAGGAATTTTAGGGAAGAAGTGAAAAATACACAGTGAGGAAGACCTACGGCCTTCATCCCAAAGACCCCTGCCCACGACTGTTGGAGTGTGGATCTTTGAAGAGACTGCATGAAGAAAACCCTGTGTGAATAAAGACGGGAGCTGGGAAGTTAGGCCTCAGGGGCGGAATGCCCTTGAAGTAGAGGATAAGAAAACTATGCAGTATGATAAGGGAGTAGTGTTTGCTTAGAGCAGAGCTTCGCTAGGCGGGTGTTTTTTGAAATAGCCTGTTAAACACGACAAGCATATGTATCATCCAATAATGCTGTAGAAAAGGTGTGGTCTCAAGATGACTGACAAAAGTTGTCTATATAAGCAATAAGAACTGCGCAATAAACGAGATTCCTGCAGCTAACTCATATTGAGTCGTCTCTGGGGTCTTCAAATCCCGCTTCCGCAGTGGCGCCCAACGTGGGGCAAGCCACGGCCCCGGAGAATGAGCTGGACTCACGTTCGGGGTATACCCGGAGAATGAGCTGGACTCGCGTTCGGGACCCGGAGAATGAGCTAAACTCACGTTCAGGATATACCTGAAGAATGAGCTAAACTCACGTTCGGGACATTCCGGAGAATGAGCTAAACTCACGTTCGGGAGATTCCCGAAGAATGAGCTAAACTCACGTTCGGAATATTTATTACTTGTCGTGAACGAGTGTTTCGCGGAAGGAAGGACGAGCGACTACAGGCGGCCTATAGAGGAAAGCCAGAGTGGATCCACTGTCGCGCCGGAGAATGAGCCAAGCTCACGTTCGACACATTCCCGAAGAATGAGCTAAAATCACGTTCGGGATATTCTCGGACAATGAGCTAACCTCACGTTCGGGACCCTATACTTGTTTTGAACGAGTGTGCTAATTTCGCAGAAGGAAGGACGAGTGACTACAGGCGGCCTATAGAGGAAAGCCGGAGCAGATCTACTGTCACGAATTAGGAACCAAAAGAAAGAAGAAGTAAGCGACCGAAGAAAAAAAATAAGCGACACCTGCCTCAACAGGAGGAGGTAAGCAACTGGGAACGATGGGAAGCATGGCTTTAACAGAACATAAGTCTGTAGTTAAGGTGTTGACAAAAGTGCTAGAGAAACAGAACAGCACCATTAACAGTTCTGACTTGATAAAACTCCTGGTACTCCTGGTTTGGGTATCAGCTCACATACCAGAGGCAAATTCTTCAAATATATACATGACAAGGACTTGGGACACTATAGACGTTAAACTTTGGGACGCAGCCACCCGTGGGGATGCTGCCCTGCAGCAACAGCTGACAGCTTGGTGTGCTGTGTTCGAGGCCTTGAAGGGCACGGCGGGAGAGAGCGAGGGCGAGGGAACATCAGCGTCTGCCTCCCCCGGTAGCCCCGGCAGCCCCGCTGGCACCGGCAGAGCCAGCAGCCCCATCCCTGCCTCCCCCGCGGCCCCACCGGCAGAGGAGCTGTGCGGAGCTGCCGGCCTGGAAAAGTCATCATCGAATCCTTTTGATCCAGGGCCCCGAACGACAGACAGACTTATTCCTTTCCCCCTCTTCCAACGAAGTCGGTACAGCGGACCCCCGCGCCGCGCCGCCCACCGCGCCCCGGGAACGCCGCTGCTGCTGCCGGCCGGGGCCGCGGGCGCGGCGTTTGCCTCGGCGCTGCCGCTCGTGTGCGGAGCGAGCCGCGGCTGGAAGGGACGGAGACGCGGCAACAACAACAGCAACAACAAGGGGGGCGGCCGGCACAGGGCTGCTGGGTCGTCGTCCCCGTCCGTCCCCCACCCCGTTCCCCCCCCCGCCGGCCGCGCCTGGAGAGCGGCCGCTTGGCCCCGCCCCCCCCGCCCGGCTGAGGCCCGGGGCCCAGGTTGTACCAAGAGACAGCACATCTTAACTTGGATCGGCTCGATCGGCATTGCGGGGAATAACTAATCCTCCTTTGTTCCAGCAATTTCAACAATTAATATCAGTGTTGCAAAACCGTAAACATGCGTATTCCATTGTACATCTGCGAGCGCACACCACGCTGCCAGGGCCTATAGCAGAAGGGAACAGGCGAGCTGAGCCTCTCACGAGTGCAGCTCTGGTACCAAACTCGCTCGTGCAGGCAAACATCTTGCATGACTTCTACCATCAGAATGCTGATGCTATTAGGTGACAATTTGGTATAACAAGAGAGCAAGCCCGCTCAATCGTACAATTGTGTAGTAGCTGTTAAAATATGATCGTGCCACCACTGAATGGTGTTAGTCCTCGTGGTTTACGCTCGCAGGAACTTTGGCATACACTTCTTATCAGACATATGTATTTTTGTCATCATAAGGTATTGAGCATGTTACTGGTATTCCGTACAATCCTACTGGGCAACCGATCATAGAACACGCACATGGTACTTTGGAGAATATGCTTTTAAAACAAGAATGATGGGGAAATCTCCCAATGAAACAATAGCTAAAGTGTTATAGGTGTTAAATCTCTTAAATCGAGAGCTAAATATTTTGGGACGAATAAAATGTCACACATGTCAAAATCAGGCACAGGCAGGGTTACAGCAAGTGGCTTTCCAACAACTGACTGAATTGGCTAAGAGAGCATTAAGACATGTCCCTGATTTTTGGGACAGGGGAGGCTTCCTCTGCTTCCATTCGGCAGGGAGCACAGGAACCTTATGAGCATTTCCTTGATCAGCTACAAATGGCAGTTCAGAGATAAACAGAAAATCCGGCTACTGCAGATGTGTTGATATTCCAGTTAGCCATTGAAAATGCTAACACAGACTGCCAACGAGCTCTTGATCTTATCGGAAATTGGGCAAAAACGATTGCAGATTTAGTAAAGGCGTGTCAGAATGTGGGCTGGGAACACTATAAAGCAGAGATATTGGCAGCTAAATGTTTTGGTCAACAGTAATCACTGACACGTTGGTGCATTTAATTCCTATTAGTGTCTTTGGTCTTACATCACGAGGATTATGTGCACTAGCTGAGATGATGATCATCCACCACAAATCACGATTGTTTGTACTCAAAAGGGTAATTGATTCTAAAAAAAAAAAAAAAAAAAAAAAAATAAAAAGGAAAAACAAAAAAGGGGGAGCCTTCCATATATTTCCCCACAAGAATCCTCAGACAAAGCTACATATGTTTTAAATTTTCTTAATTCGTCTGTTTCTAGGCAACATACTACGGCTGTGGATCATAATTTTAAACCCAGTGCCATTTTTGTACGAAAAAACAACAGTATATTATAAGAAACTGGGCTCAACTCATGGGAAGGCCCTGTGCCTCTGCTTACATGGGGAAGAGGGTATGCTTGTGTTCTCTTTCCCACAGGTCCATACTGGTTACCAGCAAGAAACGTAAAGCAATGACAGAGACGCAGAATGAGGAAAATGGCTCAAAAGAATTGTAATAGAAGATTGCATACTGATATGTAAACTGTTTTTATGTTTTCTTATTGTTTGGTGTATTACGTGTGTGAAAGTTGCTTGTATATATGCTTTGTGTGTTTTCTCCAATCAGAAGGTGTATGGATTCCACCCGTAGCTACTGGAAAGAAAAGAATTAACTGGTACCGAATTAATGACAAAGAATTACAAACTGGACTTAGTTGTGAGTATGTAACTTTGAAAAGAGAAGCTGGGAGGATTGTTATTGAACAACATGTTGCGATTCGCAAAAGCCGCTGTTAGCCGGCAGAGCACATACTGGGCAGCCTTGTTGCACGCACTGGCCACGCGTGCGGCAACGCCGTGTCAGTACCTTTGTCATAGACTCTGCTGAGGGTGAAAAGGGATGGCTCAGAGCGGAGCTGAGGGAGGCTGCAGAGCACACTGTGTGGATAAACAGGGGACGCCCTGAAGGTGCTGTGCCTGCCTCTCTTCTCCACAACGACCCTGCCGATTGACACCCTCCTGCTCAGCGGAATCTTGGGTATAGTGGAAATAGTAAAGCCCTCGGAAAGGGAAGTAGTATGCTAGAAACTGCTTTTGCAAGGCTGTACCAAAACAATATGCTATTAACTGGAATTGCCAGCCTCCTACACAGGGTTTTATTCGTGCAAGAAAAGAAAGGGGGAATTTGTTGGAGTGTGGATCTTTGAAGAGACTGCACGAAGAAAACCCTGTGTGAATAAAGACGGGAGCTGGGAAGTTAGGCCTCAGGGGCGGAATGCCCTTGAAGTTAAGGATAGGAAAACTATGCATTATGATAAGGGAGTAGTGTTTGCTTAGAGCAGAGCTTCGCTAGGCGGGTGTTTTTTGAAATAGCCTGTTAAACACGACAAGCATATGTATCATCCAATAATGCTGTAGAAAAGGTGTGGTCTCAAGATGACTGACAAAAGTTGTCTATATAAGCAATAAGAACTGCGCAATAAACGAGATTCCTGCAGCTAACTCATATTGAGTCGTCTCTGGGGTCTTCAAATCCCGCTTCCGCACACGACCACCAGGAGGCATGTCGAGGAGGAGCCTGAGGCGGATCCTGAGGCAGGGGCTATGGAAATGATCTCCTGGGAGAGACTGCCCTTTTGGGGAGGGGGTGATGAGTATGTCTGTATAAATACAAGAAAACTGCTACGGCAGGTGTGCACGTTTGTGGTGGAGCGATCCCCCGTGCACCCAGCGCTGCAATAAACATACCTACTTTACAACTTTCCGAGTTGTGGAGTCTGTTTCTGCACGTCGGTTTTGGCGAGCCATCCAGGAGACTCTCTGCTCGACTGTGGAGCCGACTGCGGAGCGGACGCCCCTCAGCGCGCCCCGAGAACTTTCCTCGGAGGAGCCTCCTCTCCTCAGCCGATTACCCAGAGGCAGACAAGGACTTCCTGAGCCGCGGACAAATGGTATGTTTGGGTAAGAATGGCCGGAGACGTCCGGCGTGTGGGGCTGCTGGTAAAGCGTGTGGATATGTCCGGCGTGCAGCATTGTCCCCGGGCAGGGCAGGGTGCCCTGCGGTAAGGAGGGCCCTGGGGAGTTTGCTGCCTTAGAGGATCAGAGACTGGTGAGCTGGAATCTGTGCCAGCAAGAACCAGAGACTGAAATCAGGGACTGGTGAGCTGGAATCCAGATCAAGAGACTGGGCCAGCAAGAACCAGGGACTGGCAGGCCGCTAGTGATCTTGGGGGTAGATCGAGCAAACTCCGAGGCTGTCGCTACTTCCCTATAGGGTGAGGCGCCGTTTCGCCACTTCACTCGGGCGCCCGAACACTGAGTCTGACACAGAGGGGTGGGTAAGTAGCACAACCTCACAGTCATATGGCTTATGGAATATTGGCAGCTGCAGGAGGGGTAATAGCTGGATTGGTAATTGTCTGTTATCTGCTCTGTCATACGTTCTCTTGTTCCTGTCGTTCTGTGTTTTGTGCAAGTAACAAGAGAGGACATTTCGTTCCAGCCACACCTGGCCCTATACCCTGAAAAGGGTGAGAGGTGTCAGAAAGCAACGGGGACGATTTGAAATCTCTATATACTGCTATCTGTTGTAAAATCTGGTACCGTGTATTTCGTAAAGTTTATACCATTCAAAGTTTATATCATCTAACATCAGCGCATGTGATAAGGCCTTTTAATGTTTGTATAAGTTTGCTGGGCCAGCCCTGAAATGTGTGATTGTGTGATTAATCACTGAGTGAGTGTTTAAGCGAGTGAGACGCAGCCCGGCTGTGGAGCAAGTGTGGCATTCTGATCCATGGTTCTGTGTTCTCCACGAGGAGAGCGGCCGGAGACGAGTGAAGCATGTGATATCGTAAAAGTGCACGTGTGAGTGAGACGTGTAATTGTGCACAAAGCCAGTGCAGAGTCTGAATCCGCGGTTCAGTTCTCCCATGAGGGAAACAGCCAGAGACGGACAAAGCGAGTGACAAACTAAAAATTGTATTATTATTCACATGAGCATCAGACAGAATATTAAGGTGCAGTTAAAAGGGAGAAATGGAGTAAAGAGAAAGTAAGTGAAATGGGGGGAGGAAAAAGTAAACCTTATGAAAAATCCCCTTTGGGATGTGTATTAACACACTGGAAAGATATAGTGGGACAAGGAGGCATGGAGAATATAAAGAAACTAATCAAATATTGTAACCAATGGTGGCTGCTTTATAAGCTAGAAAATGAAGCTAAATGGCCCAGTGAGGGTGGAACACTAAACTATGACACGTTTTTACAATTAATGTGTTGTTCCTAAGAAGGGAAGAAAAATGGGATAAAGTTAAATACACAGATATGCTCTTTGTTCTCCGAAATAACCCTGAATGACAGAGAGATTGCGGACTAACGCCTCCACGAGATCCTATAGTCCTCGCATTAGAAAAAGAAAACAAGAGGGAGAACAAAAATAAATTAAGAGGCTGCTGCTCAGCCTGCAGCATTGGACAAAGGTGTACTAGAATAAGTAAAACCCACCAGGACTCAGAACAAGATCTAAACAATATTTTCAAGCCTCCCCCTCAGTCTCAGGAGCGGAATGAGGATTCAAACGAGACCCCTATTCCTCCAGACAGCCCGATATCCTCCCGCACTAAGAAAAAACAGCCGGCAGCAACAGAGTAGCCAACAGCAACAATTCTGCAGGCACCCCTCCGGGAAGTAGTAGGACCGGATGGTGGGACAATAAGAATTAAGGTACCATTTTCCTATAATGATTTAAGGGAATGGAAGACAGCTGCTCAGGAATATCACAGCGATCCAGTAAGCACCACCCAAAATCATAATAAAGCAGCACAACCCTGATTGGAATGATAGGCAATTATTGTCAGAATGTTAACTGAGACAAAGAAACAATTAGTCATAAAAACTGCCGGGGATCTTGCAAAAGATCACTATGAGGCTACGGGAGGAACAAAAGGAAATGGAATTTTTACTAGATACGTTTTAAGTTAAGCCTTAATGCCTTTAGGAAATTATTACATTGTAGTAAAAGGAGCAACTGGCCAGAGTGAAAAGGCTTACTTTTTGAACCTTTAAAATATAAACTGGGTAAGCAAGTGGGCATTCATAAATTCTTGTATATGCCAAACTCCCCAAAAGCCCTTTTGGGAAGAGATCTATTAGAACAATTGGGAGCCACAATAAAATTCAAAAAAGGTGAAATTACTCTGGATGTAAATGATCATCAGTATGTACAAATAATGAGCTTGCTTTTAGTTAATATTCCCACAGAAGGAAAATCGACACGGAAATCACTGACCGGGTGTATCCAGGAGTTTGGGCAACTGATGTTCCGGGATGTGCCACAAATGCCCAGCCAGTGGTAATAAATTTGAAAAGCGAACACAGAGCGGTAAGAATTAAACAATACCCACTAAAAAGGAAGATAGGGAAGGGATTCATCCAATCATAGAAACAAAATAACAGAGGATCAATACCCTGTGGTTGCTAATCCATATAACCTGTTAACCACTCTGACTCCTGATTTGACTTGGTTTACAGTTTTAGATTTAAAAGATGCCTTCTTTTGCCTCCCTCTCCATGAAGCCAGTCAGAAAAATCTTTACTTTTGAATGGGAAAATCCCAAGAGTGGTCGAAAGACCCAGCTCACCTGGACGTGTTGCCACAAGGTTTTAAGAACAGCCCTACGATTTTCAGGAACCAGCCAACAAAAGACCTAGAGTCATGGGAACCACCACAAGAAGAAAGAAAAGTATTACAATATGTAGACGACCTCCTTACCGCGACCAAGACCAGAGAATCCTGTGTCATCTGGACTGTAAGTTTACTAAATTTTCTTGGGCTCCAGGGGTACTGGGTTTCTCAGAGAAAGGCACAAGTAACATTG
Source organism: Tauraco erythrolophus (assembly GCF_009769465.1). Lineage (NCBI taxonomy): Eukaryota > Metazoa > Chordata > Aves > Musophagiformes > Musophagidae > Tauraco > Tauraco erythrolophus. Next base: position 4,721,846 of record NC_141497.1, read on the forward strand.
CAACAAGTTACATATCCTGGGTATGAAATCAGTGCTGGTCAGCGTTTCCTGGGTCAAGCCCGGAAAGAAGCCATATGCCAGATCCCCAACCACAGACCGTGAAAGAGCTACGAACTTTCTTAGGAATGATGGGGTGGTGTCGGCTCTGGATATACAACTATGGCTTGCTTATTAAACTGCTGTACTCTTCAGTAACATCCAGCCAAAATTACCTCCAGTGGGATACGGAGTTGAACCGAGCATTCCACCAGCTGAAAAAAGCCCTCATGTCAGCGCCAGCATTGGGACTTCCTGATGTGAGTAAACCATTTTTCTCAGAGAATAGCATTAGGGATACTGGCATGGGACCTGGGACCATGCAGATGAGCTGTGGCGTACTTTTCCAAACAACTGGATGTTGCCGCAAAAGGATGGCCCAGTTGCCTGAGGGCAGTGGCAGCAGTCATCCTGAATATCCAAGAGGCCCGGAAGTTTACCTTAGGCCAGAAAATGACTGTTTTCGTGTCCCACCTGGTGTCCACAATCCTTGAAGCAAAAGGGGGACATTGGCTCTCCCCGCAGAGGTTCCTGAGGTATCGAGCCATCATGGCCGAACAGGATGATGTTGAAATTATAACTACTAACATTGTTAACCCAGCTTGATTTCTCAGTGGGAACACTGGAGAACGAGTGAATCGTGACTGTCTCGAAACAATTGAGGCGACGCACTCCAGCAGCGCTGACTTCAAAGATGCCCCCATGAAGTGGGTAGAACACTGGTTCACAGACGGAAGCAGTTATGTTATGAGTGGAATGCGACATTCGGGATACGCCGTCACCAATTCTGAAAAGGTAATAGAATCGGGACCATTACCAACTGACACCTTGGCACAGAAAGCTGAAATCATAACCCTGACTCGAGCTCTAGAAAGAGCTGAAGGAAAAGCTATCAAGCATGCAGAGAGACTTTAAAACTTTTAATGCAGTACAACTTCCTGAAAGAGTGGCAATTATGCACATCAGGGCACACCAGAAGGTGAGCACAGAATTGGAAAGAGGAAATGAACTGGTGGATAGAGAGGCAAAACAGGCTGCTAGAAAAGAGATACAGGTAGAAGGGGCATTAATCCCCAATGGATGCATATCTTTAGAAGGTAAGCCAGAGTATACAAAAGATGACCGTAAACTCATTACAGATCTAGAAGGATCATATAATAAGGATGGGTGGGCCATGACACCACACAGAAAACTTATAGTTCCTTCTTATATGGTTTGGCCATTAGCCCGAGAAGAACACAAGAAAGGCCATTGTGGGGTGGAAGCATTATACAAATATCTTATCAAAAGTATAGTGGCTCGAAATCTGTATACCGCTGTCAGACAAGTAAGTCAGCAATGTGATCTCTGCCTCCAGACTAGTCCAAAGACCATTGCACAGCCAGAAATGGGCCAAATTGGGAAAGGGAATGCTCCAGGACAACATTGGCAAATTGATTTCTCGGAACTTCCTAGAAATAGGGGGTATCGATATTTGCTTGTACTAACTGATACCTTTTCAGGCTGGCCAGAAACCTTTCCGTGTAGAACAGCTAAAGCTCGAGAAATAACCAAAGCATTACTCCAAGAAATAATACCCAGGTTTGGAGTCCCAGCAGTAATATCCTCAGACAGAGGAACCACACTTCATCTCTAAGGTAGTGCAACAAATTAGTCACCATCTAGGAATAGATTGGCAATTACATACTCCATATCGGCCACAATCGAGTGGCCAAGTAGAGAAAATGAATCATTTGATTAAAAAACAAATTGTTAAATTGGGACAGGAAACTAATTTGGCTTGGCCCCAATCTCTGCCTCTGGCAATTTTATGAATACGAACCAAACCCAGAGCAAAAGAAGGGCTGAGCCCATTTGAGATTTTATATGGGCGGCCTTATGGAGTACAAAAGGGGGTGTCTTCACAAATTGGTGAAGGAATTATGACTTCCTATATGGTGGCATTAAGCAAACAACTCAGAAAATTGAAAAACATGTATTTGGAACTCGGAGCAGAGGTCTAGATGGACCTGTACATAATATACAACCTGGAGATTTTGTATATGTCAAGTCTCTTGCAGGAAGAACTTTGGAACCACAGTGGGAAGGACCATTCCAAGTACTCCTCACCTCCTACACAGCAATCAAGATCAAGGAGCAGAATGCCTGGATTCATCACACCAGAGTAAAGAGTCCATAGATCTCCATGGAAGGTCACGCAAGTCCAACCAGGGAAATTACTTTTCTCACAGTCATAATTATAATTCAGGGGTGGGAAAGCACTTGTAGCCAGAATGATACTGAGTGGCTGTTAAGGAAGTTCCTGGCTGTTACATGGGAAGCACCTGTGCCTTGTTGAGACAGGTGCTGTGAATCACGTTGGTCAGCCGGAGACCACGTGACCTATGGGAGGTTTAAAGGCGGGGCACTCCCCTTCTGGAGCGTGTGAGTCAGAGCTCTCTGCTGGAGTGAGATAATAGTGAGTTTGGATTAGCCTTCTGATCGTGAGATACATTGTGGTTGCAACAGCTGTTTGGTTGCGACCCACTGTGAGAAGATACAGGCAGTCTGTGACATCTGGTGACCCCGATGTGATTTGTTGGAATGGGAACTACTTGGACTGCAGAATGAAGTGTGGTAGAGCCCAGTGAAGCTTGAGAGCAGCAGGAGAGCTGTGAATTGATCAGCTTCGACTTAGACATCTGGAACAAGGTGAGCTGCTGGGAACGGAAAATGGGACAAAACTTTGTAAAGGAAAATCAGACCTTCACTTTCCTTAAATCTGCGGGAATGGCTGCGGGGGCCAATATAAGTAATGAAGATTTATATAATTTACTTAACTGGGCAGTGGGACACGAAGACCTGGTTAGCCTTACTTTCACCTTTAACCTAGAACTTTGGAAAAGGTTGGGATATAAGCTACTTTGTGAAGTAGTCCTTGGAAAAAAGGACTTAACTGATACTGACCTGCTGTGTACGTGGAGGGCCCTGGATAATATAATTCAAAAGGGGGTGGCAGAAAAGGAGGAAGATGAATTAACAGACTATGCATCAGTGAGCGAAGGGTATGAAGGAAACAATGAACTGTCTGAACGAGGACTGGCCCCAGACAGTGTGGACAGCGAATTAGATGTATCCTTGCTGTTCACGGAGATCAATAAAGTTGCGGGGACTATGCAGGAACTCTGCCCTACCCTGCAGGAGATATTGGAGCGCCCCCCACCCTTTGCCCCAGCAGCCCCCCCTTCCTCCTCAGGATGTGTCACGCCTACGGCTCCGCCGCTTGATCTAATGGCCCCACCCCTGGCAACTTCATATCCAGCAACATATATGACACAGGTATGAGCTATGCAGCCAGCACTAGTGTGCCAGGCCGTGACAATACTGCAAGGAGTATCCCAGCAGTTAGCAGCTGTAGTGGAGATATTGCAGCAGGCCATGACCCCCCCTGCAGTAAAAGAGATTTTAGGAGAAACTTTCAAAGCAAGTGACAGCTCAGCTGGGGAGTTACCACTGGTTTCTCCACCAGGGGAAAAGTCGCTAGAATCTGTCTGTTTATTGGAACCTGATCCCTTGGGAACCCCTGCAGCGACAGTTCAACCTCGTGACCCAGTCCGTTTCTGGAACAAGGTAAAAATGAAAGCAATAGAGGCTGGGGACTGGGACTTGGTTCAAGTCTTGGGGTTACCAGTCAGTAATAAAAAATTATCCATGATGGAAATGGGGGGAAGGCCGAGTGTATTCCCTGTGGAACTGGCCCTCCCGGGTTCTAACCAGCCCAATCAACACTTGGGCTGGTCATGGAAAGTCATACAGGATATACAAAAGGCAGTAGCACAATATGGGCCAAATTCCCCAGCAGCAACACAATTATTGCGATTGCTAAACCTAGAGATATTGGTGCCGTATGACTTTCAACATCTGGCTCAGGTTATGTTCCAGCCAGTTCAACGCTCCATTTTTATGAGCACTTGGAGGCAGTTGGCCGATCGTCAGGCACTACACAATATACAGTTACCTCAAGGCGACCCATGCTATGCTGTTGGTACAGATGTCCTGATGGGAACGGGTCAAGTATTTAGCAATCCGGCAATACAAGCCCAATGGCATCCCCAAATTCTTGAGCAGCTCAAACAAATAGGGATGCAGGCCCTCATGCGCACCACAGAAATGGCGGAGCCCCAAGTGAGATACTCTATGATTAAACAAGGGAACAAGGAACCTTTTCTACAGTTCGTAGAAAGGTTGCAAGGGGCAATAGAAAAACAAATATATGACAGCAGTCTACGGGCCCTATTGACAAAACAACTGGCAAGGGATAATGCCAACACTGATTGCTGAAGAGTTATTGAAGTACTGCCAGGGGACCCCTCTTTAGAGGAAATGGTCATTGCGTGTGCTAAGGTCGGGTCTGTAGAGCATGAAATGACTGTACTAGCCACCACCTTGATGGCCTCATATAATAAGAAACTGAAGTGTTATAAATGTGGAAAGATGGGCCATTTTGCAAAAAACTGTAGATCAAGGATTTACACCAATGGCTGGTCAAAAAATGACAAAAGAAGAACTAAGAAATACGTGACATACAGCCCTAGCAAGCTCTTTGCGGGAGCAACGCAGGAGCCGCAGACCAATCCAGAAAAGACCCCTGAGGGAATGTTACGGCAGCCGCAGGTTAAGCAGCCAGAACAGCCGGGGTGGATGTATCCAACTTCATCAGAACAGTGGATATATCCACCGCTGACCTGGTATGACAAAAAAATATAAGAATGACTCCCCCATGGTTTTGCCCCAAGGTATCTGACAAACGGCGACAAAAAAACGGAATCAGAATGATGGAATCCCTAAAGCTATGAGATGCCTTTTTTTCAAAAATAAAAAAAAAGGGAGTTGTTAAGGAAGTTCCTGGCTGTTACATGGGAAGCACCTGTGCCTTGTCGAGACAGGTGCTGTGAATCACGTCGGTCAGCTGGAGACCACGTGACCTATGGGAGGTTTAAAGGCGGGGCACTCCCAAGAGGGAGGGGGGCAGTTCCCTCCTGGAGACTGGAGTGGTAGGAGCCCCTGGAGAGTGTGAGTCAGAGCTCTCTGCTGGAGTGAGATAATAGCGAGTTTGGATCAGCCTTCTGATTGTGAGATACATCGTGGTCGCAACAGCTGTTTGGTTGCGACCCACTGTGAGAGGATACAGGCAGTCCGTGACAAGTGGCCTTGGTAGGTATATTGGATCCATGGGGAAATACTCTGCTCGAGAAGGTTTAAATCTATCTACTGTGGTTATGTATGGAAATCAAGAATATTTAAAACAAGAATGGAGTAAGGATACAAAGGGAATTCACCAACTTCAGGGAAATGTAGGGAAAAAAAAAAATCAAAGTAGGATGCCAAATTATTAGTTGCCCCACCCATAAAAAGGCATCCCAAATTACTAAAAGTACTATCTCAATTACTCCCACAAATAATGTGCTTCTAAAGAATTAGATTGTTGGCATAATTTCACACTAGTGCAAACCACTGAAGTGGCTTGTCTCTGAGCCAACAGTGCTATTGGACTCTCATTTAAATTTAAAATAAACGCTGGGCCAGTTACAACAATGCCCGCTGCGATAGTTACACATTGTAAAGAGATATGTCTACCACACGACCTATGCCAGTACCTAAGCTAGAACCCAAAATTTATCAAATTGGTCCATATGTAACAAGAAACAAAGGACAGCAGCAAGTGTTATTCAACCCAGAATGGTCTCTCAAAAGGGTTGAGTTATCAATGCAAATTAACATTTCAGAAATCCAACCGTTGTGTTCTCCTTTCTTACAAACCTCTTATGAAGGATGGACTACTTGGCTAAGAAAGAGGAAAGGTATTTCTCAAAGACGAAAACCAAGAGACCTGACGGGGCTATTAGGAACAGGGTTGGGAGTTCTGAATACCATAGACTCAGAAGTCATAATGAACAAGCCGGCCGCTGTCACTACAGATCTGTCAAAACTGCAATGGCCCTTACAATCCTCGTTATTGACTTTAGGAGCTCACCAGTGGTTAGCATGACAAATCTTACCAGACTGGCAACAAACAAACATAAGAGACCACAATATAATTGTAGATGTGATTGACGGGCTACAAGCCAATATCTCACTAGCCCTGAGTTGTGTTCAGGCCCAACTATGGATGCAATCAGATACTATAGTATCACCTCTATTATAAGAGAAGGAGAAGAAGGGATATTTCCCACTGAAATCCGAAAGGTAGTCTGGGATGGTGCCACAAGTAAAGAAAGAGAGCTTCAATCCTGGTGGAATATGGTAAATTTTACTTGTAACCCCACCATGCACACAGTTACAGCCTTTGTACTAACCATTCGTAATGCTCTAACAACTGTAATCCATCCCATCATAGTTTTGGGGATATACCATGACAGAACCCTGCTTTATCCTTTCGAACACAGAACATGGGCCCAAAGGGTAAGAGACAGATGACAAACAGTAGATCTAAAATCCTGCATTGTGCGAGAACAACAAGGATTTCTAAGTGAAAGTAATACCATATGAGCACAAGATATCTGTCTTGATACTGATCAAAAGGTGTGTCATTTTGAAATTCTCCCTGATGTTGGCTCAAAGACAATCATAATATATGCAGGGAAAGGTTGTGCATGTCTACGAACAAAATGTAGCTCCATATTTGTAGAAGAAACGGAAGTAAGCACTAAAAATCATTCAAACTTCTGCATCTGTAATTTCACTCGAACCACAGGATGTGACTTGCATTATTCTGCTCCTGTCACATCCCATCATATTCTAAAATCAGACTATACATTGATCTACGAGTTAATACCCACACCTATAGGAACAAGTCTAACTTTGACAAAGAAATTGCTACAGCATCCTGGTTTAATGCAAATACTGGAGAAATTAGAAATAGCGGACAGAAAACTCTGCTGACAGTTCATTATGATGCAAATGAGATAAAGAAAATTGTAAAAAGAGTAGAGAAGGATGGAGAACATAAATAGTGGGAAGCACTTTTTGGATGGTGAGGATTTTTCAATCATCTAATACATCCTGTTATTATACTGTTAATAGCTACAGCTGCCTTGATGTTGTTACTAACACTGCTGTACATATGGATTTGGTGTGTGTTTCGAAGGGTATCTTCAATGCACAAAGCGTTATATCAATCGGGAAACTTAGGCAAGTAAAAGAATTTACTTGATTTAATAGAAAAGGAGGGACTGATAGGGGGATAGGTATAGGAGTAGGCATAAGACTACATAAGACTATATTAGCTATTATTTCTATGGATAGGTATAAGAATAGGCATAAGACGGCATAAGATTCTGGGAAATACATAGCTCTGTGAAATAGCTCTGTGAATTGTTAGAAGTTATCAAACACTAATCCCTGCTTTGAAACACTAACTACCCGAAAAGAAGGCCGGTAAGAGAGACACAATAAATGATGGCAAGGTTGTAACTCGTGACCCATAGGGAGAAAAACAGACAAAGAGGAGAGATAAGGACTAACAAGAACTAACATTTGTCTTCAAACAATAACAAGTAGTGATGTGCGGAAACAGACTCCACAACTTGGAAAGTTGTAAAGTAGGTATGTTTATTGCAGTGCTGGGTGCACAGGGGATCGCTCCACCACAAATGTGCACACCCACCGTAGCAGTTTTTCTTGTATTTATACAGACATACTCATCACCCCCTCCCCCAAAAGGGCAGTCTCTCCCTGGAGATGATTTCCATAGCCCCTGCCTCAGGCTCCTCCTTGACACGCCTCCTGGTGGTCGTGGGCAGGGGTCTTTGGGATGAAAGCCGTAGGTCTTCCTCGCTGTGTGTTTTCACTTCTTCTCTAAAACTCTTGTTTTGACTGGGCCTGTAGAGCCAAACCGTTTCCCTGGCCTTGAGTGGACACCTGGTTGTCTCCTACTTGTTATTGCTTGAAGACAAATGTTAGTTCTCGTTAGTCCTTATCTCTCCTCTTTGTCTGTTTTTTCTCCCTATGGGTCACGAGTTACAACCTTGCCATCATTTATTTTGTCTCTCTTACCGGCCTTCTTTTCGGGTAGTTAGTGTTTCAAAGCAGGGATTAGTATTTGATAACTTCTAGCAATTCACAGAGCTATTTCACAGAGCTATGTATTTCCCAGAGTCTTATGCCTATTCTTATACCTATCCATAGAAATAATAGCTAATATAGTCTTATGTAGTCTTATGCCTACTCCTATACCTATCCCCGTATCAGGAGACGACAACCAGGTGTCCACTCAAGGCCAGGCCAGGCTGGGAAACGGTTTGGCTCTGCAAGCCCAGCCAAAATAGGAATTTTAGGGAAGAAGTGAAAACACACAGTGAGGAAGACCTACGGCCTTCATCCCAAAGACCCCTGCCCACCACCACCAGGAGGTGTGTCAAGGAGGAGCCTGAGGCGGATCCTGAGGCGGGGGCTATGGAAATGATCTCCTGGGAGAGACTGCCCTTTTCGGGAGGGGGTTATGAGTATGTCTGTATAAATACAAGAAAAACTGCTACGGCGGGTGTGCACGTTTGTGGTGGAGCGATCCCCTGTGCATCCAGCGCTGCAATAAACATACCTACTTTACAACTTTCCGAGTTGTGGAGTCTGTTTCCGCACTTCACAAGAACTTATCCAACATGAGTCCTTCCCGCAAGATGCAATCCTTACCCATCAGATTGCTCCAGTACAGGCTTTTCCCACAGAGTCATGGCTTCTGAGGGTGTAGCCACCTGCTCTGGCATGGAGCCCCTTCCCATGGACTGCAGATTCATCTCTACTTCACCATCAGTCTCCAGCAGCACTGATAAGGGGATAGGTATAGGAGTAGGCATAAGACTACATAAGACTCTGAAATACATAGCTCTGTGAAATAGCTCTGTGGAATGTTAGAAGTTATCAAATACTAATCCCTGCTTTGAAATACTAACTACCCGAAAAGAAGGCTGGTAAAAGAGACAAAATAAATGCTAGTAAGGTTGTAACTCGTGACCCATAGGGAGAAAGAAAAGACCAAGAGGAGAGATAAGGACTAACAAGAACTAACATTTGTCTTCAAACAATAACAAGTAGGAGACAACCAGATGTCCACTCAAGGACAGGCCAGGCTGGGAACCGATTTGGCTCTGCAAGCTCAGTCAAAACAGGAATTCTAGGAAAGAAGTGAAAAAACACACAGTGAGGAAGACCTACGGCCTTCATCCCAAAGACCCCTGCCCACAACCACCAGGAGGCATGTTGAGGAGGAGCCTGAGGTGGATCCCGATGCGGGGACTATGGAAATGATCTCCTGGGAGAGACTGCCCTTTTGGGGAGGGGGTGATGAGTATGTCTGTATAAATACAAGAAAACTGCTACGGTGGGTGTGCATGTTTGTGGTGGAGCGATCCCCCGTGCACCCAGCGCTGCAATAAACATACCTACTTTACAACTTTCCAAGTTGTGGAGTCTGTTTCCGCACATCAGCACAAGGAGTCCTTCCCACAGAGACAATCCTCTACAAACTCCCTTAGGCACAGGCATCTCTGCTCCAGCATGGAGTTCTCCACAGGCTGCAGGGGAATCTCAACTCCAGCACACCTCCTCCTGCTCCATCTTCACTGACCTTGATGTCTGCATAGTTATTTCTCTCAGACCTCAGTTCTCTCTCCTCTGTAGCTGCGCCAGCCGGACAAACCTTGGTGGTCCTGGCAGGAGCAAACTCCACCCAGCGGGCACCCTGGGAGCAGGGCACTTTGGGGCTCTCCAAGTCACACCACTGTGGCCATCTCGAGTTGAGTGGTGGGGGTGGCCCAGCACAGGCAGCCACCCACCTGGGAGGCTAGGGGGGGTGCCAGCCCCCCACGTCCCCCCTCTCTTCATTGCAGGTCCCACATGGCACAGGTTTCTTTGTCTCCTTAAATATGACATTCACAAAGCTGCCAATTCACTCAGCCCTGGCCAGAGATCAGTCCAACCAGTTTTGAAACCAGGGAAGCTTCTTGCATCTCCTTACAGGGGCTATCTCCACAGCCCCTCCCCTGCTACCAAAACTCCACCACATAAACTCAGCACATTCAGCCATCTAATGCTAAACGCTTGCTGGCATATGCCTTGCCAGCAACATCAAGCAGTGGGGAAGAAGGAATGCTAGATGAGGTTAGACAACTTTCCACATCCTACAGAACATACAACTTACCTTTCCAATTTCAGAAGCCCAGGAAATGGAAATCTGGTTTGGCACTGCTGATGACAACCTAACTAGAGATGTTATATTCAAGGGGCGCCCAGGTCGCTTCTGTTCAATTCCATTTTTTGGCTGTGGAGCATATCCCTATAGGAAGAAAGGGCAATGAAAGTGTTACCAAGTTTCCCTGCTGTACTCTGAAACAGACTTTGAAAACAGATCTGTTTGAAACAGATCTATGGGAAGCAGGTAAACCTAGAGGCTCTCTAGGCTGGAGACTAAGTTCTACATTTACTCTGAGAAATATCAGTCTTTGACAGTCTAATACCATAAGTCAGCCACAATTTTCAAGTCTTTTTAGGTTTTAAAGTGGTTTTACAGAAGTGCTGAAAAGGTGGATGAGAACACAGTTTTGGTCCAGGTAAGTTTAATGGAAGAGTAAAAAGCAATATTGATGCATAAAAAGCCTCTTCCACTCATTAGCCAAGTATACCACAGGATCATCACTGCCTTTAATCTAGGGAGGACTCGACAGTTGCCACATCATTTCCTAGATTTCCAAAGCAGCTCTATTACTAGTCCATACGTTTCACCTGACAACCAAACCATGGCTGTGCTTTATCACTAACTTTTATTAATTTCAGACAGGACTTTTGCTTACAGTGACACAGAGCTTCTATAGGCAGGTCTGCCAGGCCAGAGCAGCAGACAGCAATCACTGAAGAACACTCTCTAAAATGGTTCTCAGCCCAGATGAGTGACCCAGTAGCTATCAGGAACCTTACCATGTGTGCTTTACCACAGAACATAGAGGCAGCAGATGTATGAGGACTGCTGACAATTTCACATTTAAAAGAATGAATGATTTGTCATTTCTTTAATCAGACATAACAGCTGCAGCCATTTATAGAGTATATCCCCCAATTGCTTTGCTGTAGTAGGCCTTTCTCTACTATGGTGATTTTATAATGAGCTTATGTGGACAAACACACCATCCCTGCAATATTTAGGAGAGTATTTCCACACATATTCTACCAGCCACAATAATCCTGCTGTCTCCAACCTAAAATGAAGCTGCTTTGCTTTCAAGAGAGCAAGGATGCATGTTCTCTTATATTTCCTAACTTTTTTTCTTTTTCAGAGACAGACTCAGCAGCTCATGTACTTCATTTCAGTCAAGTTTTTGATGTTTTCATCCACAGAGCAGTGACCTTGAGATCAGATTCAATCTCATACTCTTAGAACGCTTTAAAACCTTCCCTTCCTAGTCTTCTAGGAGTTAAGTAAAGAGCACTCTGCTTGCCTATCACAACCAGCATGGTCTAGCACTGTTTAGTTAGGCTGCGATTCCAGTGGCTAGCAAGTGCCAAAATTATTTGGGTCTTTAAGTCTTCCATGCTTCTTGCAAGAATCATATTAGTCAAAGCAAGTGGAATCTGCTAGAGCAAAAAAAAAAAAAAAAAAAAAATCTCTAACAGAAAGTATGCTTGCCCTTTGACCTGGCTATGCCCTGATATATTTGATTTTGTCCTTTGAAAGAGACCTGCAGTGGTCTATGGAGGTCCCCTGGGAAGAAAAACAAATTACCTTTCTGGACTTTTGCATTTTGTCTTGGCTACAAAAAAAGTCACCAGGAGAAGCACCTGCTGTAGTACATTATGTATCAAATCGTTCTTACTTGCCAAGACACCAGCATGCAAGGCTCTACATTTACTCCTTTTAAGTCAGAACCAACACTATAAGAGGAGGACACAGATAGTTGCAGAAATACAAGAAAACACCATGTTAACGTGAGTTGGCGCAACCTGAAACAGTACTGGCACACTGGCAGCATTTCTCTGAAGTTTCTGGGAAGGATTACAGCCAAGGAGATGACCAAGAAAAATTTACAGACCTCTGCAGAAGCATGAACTGCTATACAAGGGAAATACAGAACAGTACTCACTTAAAAATTGTACAAGTTGGTAATAGAGGCTGGCATCACTGATTAATTACCTAACACCAACACTACTGAGTTGGACAAGAGTGGTCTTTGAGGTAAATAAGTTATCTTACATTTCCTACAACAGAAAGGAACTATGAGAGGGATACAGACAGCAACCAACCAATAAAAAAAAAAAAACACACATTTGCAGGAGCACTCAGACTGAGACTATATTTGTCATTCAGCTCATACTGAAAGAGAAGAGGAAAGGAAGTTGCCAAGACAATAGTAATTAATTCACTTTCTCACCTAAAGCTTTTGATTAATAGATTAGAGAGTAATTTTATGATGTGCAGGGTTTAGATCTAAAGCAAAGCAAGGATCCAAGATTACAAACAATTTTTGCTACAACTGATGTATGTTGCACACAAAATGGACAGCATAACATGGCATAGCAGGGCATAAACTATGTTAGCAAGACTGAGAAACAGCAGACATTGATGTCCATGGGATAACATGAGACCCAATTCTTTTTAGTGGGTTGCTTAAATAAAGGAAGACAATCTGCAGAAGAAAGGAAAAAATCCTGCAAGTTTATCACAGAGAACATAACTGGCATTTGCAGAAAATACTGACCAGAAATCATATGAAAGAAATCCTCTTACATACTGAAGACAGACAGAACAGTGATGCTATGGTTAAAGAAGTAGGGGGGAAAGAAGCTAGAGAGTCTCAAGCTGAGTAGAGGCAAAAAAGAAAAAAAAAGCAGCAGTCATGGTCATATATGGCAGGAGGGAGGGTACAGGACAACACACATGACACACCAAGAAGGTGACAAACATTCTGAAAAGAGGTTTCACACCTCCTCTCCCCGCACAGCATTTTTCCAAACCCACTGCTGAAAAAAAATCTGTACTACTACTTTTTCCATCTTCTATAGCTTCCAGAACTATTTCAGAATGGGTTGCATAAGAGTTTCTCTCTTTTCTATTGCACAGAGATACCTGTTTCAGAGATTTTTCAAGAATGAGAGTGCTTTTCTCTTTTTGTATATATTCAAGCCTTGAGGTGACCCTGCCTACATACTAACTTTTGCAACATCAGACACTAATAAAGCGTGTGACTGCCAATACCATTCTGTTCCAGTATTAACAAATGCTAGGAACCCAAAAACATGCCTGTTGTTCATCCCTGCAATGAATTCTGCTCTAACCAGACAGATGCAGAGCAGCATACAGACTTGTACACAAGAAGGTACTCAAGCCAATCACAAATATAGATAGCCCAAACAGCAAGGACTACTACCAATCAAGTCAAACTCAGTTTGAAGACCTATGAGGAAGATTCCTCATGCAGACACTGGTTTGTTTTTGACATATTTTGTTGTGTTAACTGCAACAAATGAGTTTTGCTATAGGTAGCTAAAACAATCTATGCAGTGGCTGTAACATGATTAATAGTAGTAATGGCTATCGTGCACAGCAAATGTACAAACCATATGCCTAATATTAGTGACCAGAGAAATTTGAGTGATAACAATAAGCAACTTGATTGTTTTAGCAAGTTAACATTACAGAAAACACACACAGCACAAGTCAAAGCCACAAATACATACAGGCTTACCGGCAATGGAAGTAGCTTCCCATTTACTTTAATACACAAACTATTAGGGTAATTATCTTCTTGAGGGCAGCTTGTCTCTGCTAGGCATAACCTATATCCCCCAAAAGAGAAAGCGTCATTTTCAAATGTCACTACATTTATATGTCTCCACAAACATCTAGACTTATGTTACATTAGCCAATTTAACACTGTGAAAAAAGTACCTCAGTTGAACTTGGACTGTGTAATCTCTCCTGCCCCCTGGCAAGAAGTCTCTGTGACAAAGAAAAAAAGAGAAGTACTCATTTAGACAGCAGATCTCATATTCCAGTCATGTGCAGAAAGAGTTGGCACATCTGCCCCAACATCACTAAACTTTGCTCTTATTTTTCTTTTTGTTGAGCTATGAACAAGTCTTACGAGCGACATCTCTGTTTAGCTACTGCAAGTTAAGCAGGACTTTAGGATCATCATCCTCTGTCAAGAGTTTATAGTAACAATAAAATATGATGCTGCCAGAGAGGAAAAAATCCTATGAATTCTCTTGGCTTATACCATAGGTCTTGTAATGACACAAACTCTGGGACAAAAGATAAAAGCAGCCTTCCATTCCTGCAGCCAGGAAACATGCAGGGAAGAAAAACTTTCCACCTCTCTAAGTCACAATTATTTGGAATTGAGCAATTGTTAACTCTTTAGTGGTGTAGGATTTACCCCAACTGCACATAAATTCTGTGCACAGTAGTTCCTGAACAGAACAGAAACTCAGCATAACTTCAGTGAAGATTATCACTTCGCATCTGCAAGCGTAAGCAATGCATAAAACAAACCAGAACACTCACACTTTCTCCTGAAATTTTGCAGAAGTGTTTACCTACACTATGCCACACTCTTACTTCTTACCTGGAAATACAGATTTCTCTGACCTGCTGAGGTGTTAAAGCAAAGATAAAAAACTTCTCTTGGAATCTCTGAATACTGCTCTGTACTAGAAAAAAAAAGAGACACAAAAGAGGTTTAATCATGATTAAAATCATTGATTAAAACAGGATCTGAAATTTAGTTTTTCCTGGAACAAGGCACAAGTCAATATAATCAAATTGTTGTTGAACTGCATGTAACTCAACAGGAAAACAATGGAAAAAATAATTAATTCAACTATATTCAAATGGCTTAATATCACATTACACTTCAGTACTAAAGAAGCTTGGCAAGCCACATTATAATACTTTCTCCCAAGGGAGAAAGGTTCCAACAAACACACAACAAAATATAACACTGGATACCTGACGAAAAGAGTACCATAGAGAAGATGTTTACAACTATTTGAAGGTACTACAAGAAGAGAATGTGCAACAGAAGATATTAATAGACAGCTGGAAAATTACTCGATTCAGAAACAGCTAAAGGTAACTATGCCTTTGGAGAGGAAGGGAGGGAGTACAACCCTTCCTAATGCCAGAGAAGCCAGCTAGACTTCGTGTCTGGGAATTACCTCTCACTAGCATTTGGCAAAAAAATAAATACATACAACTTTCTTATCAGAATCTTGTCTGTCAGTGATGGGAAGCAGTAATATTTTAGTATTAAGGGTTCATAGTATGTACATATTACTTTTCTACTTTCGTTTCACTTGAAAAGTTAGAAATCTTGACCTGAAATAAAGGTAGATTGGACTTGTCCAACAGCTTGAAGTAACCAGCAAGGAGGACAAATGAAAAAATAACACAACTAAGCCAGGCAAATTTGGAAGAGCTAGACTGTCTTGTATACTGTGACACTCAGAAGATTATCTCCATGCCCAGAAAACACACACAAAAAGGACACAAACATGAAATAGAACCCAGGTGGAGCAAATATACACATCAAGATCTTCAAATAATTCAAAACAGCTACAATGTACACATATGTACATGCACACACCCCACAGACAGCGTTTTATATTTTAAAAATAATACTTGAGCACATGCAAAAAATAATTTTGGAGATATTTTGTTATTGAGTGTGGGTTAAAATTAAACCCCACACCTACACCTGCTCTTATGTTCTCATATTAGTGCAAATACCTACTCATCCCTTTAAGAGAGTCACAGTGAAGTGAGCTATACTCCTAGCTCTCTGACCTATTTGGTTTCTGAATCCTTAATTCTCAAACACAAAAAACTTGTTAGTAGACTCAAGTGATTGGGACAATAAGCTATCCATATCAATCTAAAAACATTAAATAAAGCCTCATTTCCAAATTTGCTTGTGAATCCACGTTAGAGTGATTTTTCAGCCAATGTTCATATCCTTCTAACATCAAAAGGATCCATTATTTGCATATCAAGCCATTCCTCATATCTTATTTCCCCACTCCTCCTCACACAGATCTGAGTTGTAGCTCTGGCTGCTGTCACCTTCAGGTACTGTGCTCTGGAAAGAGTTTGAAGGCAAGCAAGTTCTCAGTTAAATTAATCTTGTCCCCCTCACCCATGTCCTAAGAGAACCCAAATGTTACAGGACTAGATAATCCTCACTCCTATGAAAACCAGGCAACATGCAACAAAGAGCCTTCAGTCTTCAAAGGAAAGAGGAATTTACAGGCACCTCTAACATAGTGACACCCCTAAGGAAGCATTCTCCTTTCAGGAAAAAAGGATCATTTCCAAGGTTGAGGAAAACAGCTGTAATTTCTAGCATATCACTGCCACCTCTACATATCATTGACCAGAAAACAAAAGGTAACTGCATAACAGAAATAGAATCACAGAATGGTTAGGGTTGGAAGGAACCTCAAAGATCATCTAGTTCCAACCCCCCTGCCATGGGCAGGGAAACGCTCCACTACACCAGGTTGCCCAAAGCCTCATCCAACCTGGCCTTGAACACTTCCAGGGATGGGGCATCTAAAACTTCTCTGGGCAACCTGTTCCACTGCCTCACCACCCTCTGAGTGAAAAATTTCTTCCTTATATCTAATCTAAATCTCCCCTCTTTCAGTTTAAAGCCATTGCCCCTTGTCCTATGGCTATCACCCAGCTGGCTTGAATTGGTAATTACCTAATTAAGGTTTAGGCCCTGCCTACAAAAGGCAGGCCATTTCCTCCTGGCTGTGGGAGATGCACTGACATCCTTGGAGCTGCAGCTTAGGCTGGTGAGCAACATTGTCCTATCACTACATGCCCTTATATAAAGTCCCTCTCCAGCTTTCCTGTAGGCTCCCTTTAAGTACTGGAAGGCTGCAATAAGATCACCCCAGAGCCTTCTCTTCTCCAGGCTGAACAGCCCCAACTCTCTCAGCCCATCTTCATAGGAGAGGTCCTCCAGCCCTTGGATCATCTTTGTGGCCCTCCTCTGGACTCGCTCCAGCAGCTCCATGTCCTTCTTGTGCTGGGGACTCCAGAGCTGAACGCAGTATTCCAGGTGGGGAATATAATGCAGAGTACACACTGCGTTATATGGGACAGGGTGACAATGTGGCTGGCAACCAAACTGGTTAACTATGAGCCAACAGTTGTTCCATAATACAGAATAATTCAGGAAGCTAGTTAAGATACTCAGCTACTGCACACAGTGAACATAAGCAGGAGTTAGCCAGGACATCATGGCACTGACAGATTATCTCTATAAAGGTAATGGTAGCATGAGCCATAGAGCTATCCAACACCACAGCAGCTATTGTACCAATACACAGGTTCGATATTAAACTCTTCTCTAACAGGGTGTCATGACACACAAACAGAAGTGACAACAGGCATTGTTAGCAATGTTTGCTGCTTTAGGTACTCAAGGATGACCAATCATCAGTACATGCCTCACTGAGGTACAAGTCACAACCTAAGAGACTCTATTATCAGTTAAGAAACTAAAATGTTTAAGAGGACGCAAACAGCTTGCAAAATGCTGAAGCATTTCTAAACAATATTGCTAAATAGCTAGGGAACATTTTCTACCATGTAAGGTAAGACAGGTTGAACATCAAGACAGAAAACATTTCTAAACAATTAAACACATTTAAGAGTGAGGCATTTGAGGAAGCTAAACTGAGACTTCGGGTTATTTGGAAGACAAAGGTCCATTCTACATTTTAATGTAGAGTATGGCAACAACTGGTAGGCTGAGAAACCTTCACTAAATAGAGTATAACACTGAACATTTGTTGCACAAAGTATCTATTTCAGTGTCAGATGCCAGAACCTGCAGAATTGTTGCAGTGAGATAAATGCAAACTAACAAACCAGCAAACTTGTTCTCCTTATGTTGTTGCAACTCATTAATTACTGACCCTGAAATCCTTTTCCTATTGGCCCCGACAGATGTGTTCCCCATTTATACCATGCAGAGACTTCAGGTCGAAATCTTTCAGCCAAAAATAACTTCAGGGGAGGTTCAGACTAGACATTAGAAAATATTTCTTTACCAAGAGAGTGGTCAAACACTGGAACAGGCTTCCTAGAGAGGCAGTTGATGCCCCAAGCCTGTCAGTGTTTAAGAGACATTTGTACAATGCCCTTAACTATTACTCTTTTAACTTTTGGTCACCCCTGAAGCAGTCAGGTAGTTAGATGATCATTGTAGGTACCTTCCAACTGAACTATTCTACTCTATTACTTAATATTCAAAAAGACAAAGATCTTTAATCATATAATATTTACAGAAGAGAACACTATTTTCTCAAGTGTGGCTTGGCGCTTTTGTGGACAGGTGGTGAAGAGAGGGCAAAGGCAGAAAAAAAAGAAGGGAAGGGACTTTCCACTTTTCCCCAGCTGCAAAAATCAATTTAAGTCTGGACTTAATTCATGAAATGTGTTGCTTATGACAGTACTAAGCAATCTGCAGAGCTATTAAATGCTTACCTAGACTTGTAGGTTTTATCAGCACATCAAGCACATCATAAAAAGGTAGGCTTTTCAGTTGAACATCGGGATGAACAGGTGGAATCGGAGGGGATGGCTGCTGCATCTCAAAGTGAGGCTTAGAGTCTTGGAGGAGCACAGAACTGACAGGCAAGGAAGGAGACTGAGGCGTGACTGAAGTGGAAGGGAGCGAGTGAATGCCAGCAACAGGCTCGACAAAAGAGGAACTACTGTCCAAATTGAAAATCGCAGGTTTTATAGCTGATAAGTCCGAAAGTCCTTCAATTGTCCTTGGGTACCGACGCCTATACAATTCTCGGATTTTTATCTGAACTGCTGGGCTGCAGCCACTCTTCAGTAAGTGCAATGCCCTCATCAGGAGGTCATGCTTCCGTCCACTTTTATTACGCCCAGCAAATCCCAACAACACTTGTAGTTCAGAAACACGAAAACTTGACACCATATTCTAGAAAGAAAACAGAGACAAGCACAGGTGAAACAACAGCACCCTATTTAGGCCTTTTTGAGGAGCATGATGAAGCATCTGAACTTCCATCATTCTAGTTTCATACCTGTCATCTTAAGTACTATCCTTACCCAACTGTTGTGGCTTAGCCCAGCCAGCAGCTAAGCTACCACACAGCTGCTCGTTCACTCACTCCTCCCCCTAGATGGAGTGGAGAGGAGAAATATGTAACAAAAGGCCTGAGGGTCGAGATAAGAACAGGGAGAGAGCACCCACCAACCATGGTCCTGGGCAAAACAGGCTTGGGAACAACAAAATTTAATTTGTTATCAGTTACTTCAGAGAGGATAAGGAGAAACAAAGACAGATCTTAAAAACACCTTCCCCCTCATCTCTCCCTTCTTCCCAGCTCTACCTCCTCCCCCCAGCAGTGCAGGAGGATGAGGAATGGGGGTTGCAGGTGTTTGTCACACACACACTGTTTCTGCTGCTCCTTCCTCCTCAGGGGGAGCACTCCTTACACTCATCCCCTGCTCCAACATGGGATCCCTCCTCACACGAGACAGTCCTTCAAGAACTTCTCCAACATGAGTCCTTCCCGCAGGATGCAATCCTTACCCATCAGATTGCTCCAGCACAGGCTTTTCCCACAGAGTCATGGCTTCTTAGGGTGCAGCCACCCACTCTGGCATGGAGTCCCTTCCCACAGACTGCAGATGCATCTCTGCTCCATTGTCAGTCTCCAGCAGCGTGGGATCCTTTCCCACAGAGACAATTCTCTATGAACTATTTTGGGCACAGGCATCTCTGCTCTGGCATGGGGTTCCTCATGGACTGCAGGTGGGTCTCTGCTCCACCGTGTCTCTCATGGGCTGCAGGGGGGCCGCTGCCATCTCACCACAGGCTGCAGGGGAATCTCAGCTCCAGCACACCTCCTCCTGCTCCATCTTCACTGACCTCAGTGCCTGCATAGTTGTTTCTCTCACATCTCAGTCCTCTCTCTGCTGCAGCCACACCAGGCTGACAAATCTCAGCAGCCTCAGCAGGAATAAATTCTGCCCAGTGGGCACCCTGGGAGCAGGTTGCTTCAGAGCTCTCCAAGCTGCACCATTGCAGCCATCACCAGTTGAGTGGTGGTGGCTCAGCGCAGGCAGCCACCTGCCTGGGAGGCTGGGGGCCAGGGTCCATCCCCCTCCTTCTATCTCCCCTCTTTCTTCACTGCAGGCCCTGCATGGCTCAGAGGGTTTCTTTGTGTCATGGTTTGATGGGGGGGGGGGTGGTTCTGGTGGCAGGAGAGGGGTTTTGGTCCCTGCGACCTCCCTGGTTTTGGAACCGGGTTAGGCTTAGTTCTGGCCACCAGATCAGACTGCCATCCCCCTCGGGGTTGAGCCAATAGGGCGCCTCTGCGAATTGCCCTATTTAAGTCAGGACAAGGGAACCGGAAAAGGTGCTTCGCCCAGGATCGACCAGAGAAGGGAGGAGGGCACTGCCCCCGCTCCCTGGCTCCCGGCCAGGCAGCTGCCTGCGTCGGGCCGGCACCGCCCACGGAGGATGGTGGCAGCGGAGCCAGCTGGGGAACTCGGGGGCACCCCACTCCCAGGGTGCCCACTGGGCTGAGTTCACCTGGAGAGGACTGAGATCTGAGAGAAACAGCTGCATCAACAGCAGGTCAGTGATGATGGAGCAGGAGGAGGTGTGCCGGAGCCGAGTTTCCCCTGCGGCTGGTGGTGAGATAGCAGGCGGCCCCCCTGCAACCAGGACGGCCTCAGTGGAGCAGAGACCCACTCGCAGCCCGTGGGGAGAAGATGCCTGAGCCTGAGGATGGTCGTGTTGGGGTGCACGACAAGGCAGAGAGGCATCTGGAGTCTGCGTGACGACCCATGCCGGAGCGAGTGGCTACAGCTCCCTAAGTACCCGAGACTGTGGTAAATCCCACACCGGAGCAATCTGTGGGGAAGGATTGTTTCCAGTGGGCTGGACTCACGCTGGAGAAGTTTGTGGATTTTTCCTCGTGGGTAGGGGATCCATTGGAGCAGGGGAAAAGGGTGTAAGGACTCCTTCTCCTTTAAGAAAGAAGCAGCAGTAACAGCACGGAATGAACTGACCTGCACTCCCCCAGTCCCTGCCCCCTGTGCTGCTGGGGGGAGGAGGTAGAGCCGGGAGGAAAAGGAAAGGGGGCGGGGGGGGGAAGGTGTCGGTTTTAAGATCTGGTTTTGTTTCTTTCTGTCCTCTCGAGTAATTGGTTTTGTTTCCCTTTGTCCTTCTAAGTAATCATTAATAAACTGTTTTGCTTTGAGAAAGCCCTGTCTGTTTTGCCCAGGACCATGGTTGGTGGGTGCTCCCTCTGTTCTTGTCTCAACCCTCAGTCCCTTTGTTTTTTTTTTTCTCTCCTCTCTACTTTACTGGAGAAGGAGAGACTGTGTGAGTTTTAGTTGCTGGATCAGCCTAAAACCACGACACTTTGTCTCCTTCTTAAATATGTCATTCACAGAGGCACTGATTGGCTCAGCCCTGGCCAGAGACAGGTCCCACTGGTTTTGGAGCTGGAGAAACTTCTTGCAGCTCCTTACAGGGGCTATCCCTGCAGCCTGTCCCCTGCTACCAAAACGCTACCACATAAACTCAGAACAGTGACACAAGAGTATAGTTAAAGTGAAGAAACAAAGTGTCCAGGATGAAGGTTGAGTTAGGTTGCGTTAATGATTTCAAAGACTTCTAATTGTTTCCACACTCAAACAACAGCAACAACAAAATCTTAATGTAACCTGCACAGTGCTATCTTAAATTCACAGGCAGAAGCATAAGCTCTAACACAAAATATCTGTCTCACTTCATGAAAAAAAAAAACAAACAATCAAACAGATGAATCAGTATTATCACCTGTCTTCCAACACATTTTAAAAAATAAAATAAACAACTGTTTAAGTTCTGCATAGTTTATTCTGAAACATCCTTTATTTTGTGCAGCGTGTTAAATGCATGCATGAACAGAGACAGGTACATCAGGTTTCACTCTTGAAAGGATGGCACAGCAAGGTGGACACTTTCTAAAAAGCTACATTATATCATACTAACAAACTGTTTAACCAACATAACTAATTATTCTAGAACATCACAGAAAACTTCCTGTCCCTTTTGTATCACATTCTGGCACCATGGGACACAAAGATCTCTTCAAAGGAAATAATACTATTTACTTGGTTATCGGAGTTAGTTGTGGAAGACTGAGGATTGAACTGTAAAGTTCGTAAACAGAAAGATTCTCATTTAAAAAAAACAAAACAAAACAAACAGAAATAAAGTAGTTCACTATGCAAGAAGCAGTGATCTTCTTCCCACACTACTACAAATCATAGAATGGTTAGGGTTGGAAGGGACCTCAAAGATCATCTAGTTCCAACTCCCCTGCCATGGGCAGGGAAATCCTCCACTACACCAGGTTGCCCAAAGCCTCATCCAACCTGGCCTTGAACACTGCCAGGGATGGGGCATCCACAACTTCTCTGGGCAACCTGTTCCAGTATCTCACCACCCTCAATGTAAAGAATTTCTTTCTTACATCTAACCTAAATCTGCCCTCTTTCAGTTTAAATCCATTGCCCCTTGTCCTATCACTACATGCCCTTGTAAAAAGTCCCTCTCCAGCTTTCCTGTAGGCCCCCTTTAGGTACTGGAAAGCTGCTATAAGATCACCCCGGAGCCTTCTCTTCTCCAGGATGAACAGCCCCAACTCTCTCAGCCTATCTTGATAGCAGAGGTGCTCCAGCCCTCTGATCATCTTCGTGGCCCTCCTCTGGACTCGTTCCAGTAGCTCCATGTCCTTCTTGTGTTGGGGACTACAGAGCTGAACACAGTATTCCAGGTGGGGTCTCACGAGAGCAGAGTAGAGGGGCAGAATCACTTTCCTCGACCTGCTGGCCACACTCCTTTTGATACAGCCCAGGATACAGTTGGCTTTCTGGGCTGCCAGCGCACATTGCCAGCTGTCGTGGTTTTTGGACTGAGGGTCGAGACAAGAACCGAGAGGGAGCACCCACCAACCATAGTCCCGGGCAAAACATGACTCAGGCTTTCTTAATAAAACAAAACAATTTATTAACAGTTACTTAACAGGAGACAAGGGAACGAAACCGGTTACTTGAGAGGAGAAAAAAGAAAACAAGGCCAGATCTTAAAACAACACCTCCCCACCCCCTATTTTCTTTCCTTCCTGGCTCTACCTTCCCCCCTGGCGGCATAGGGGGACAGGGAATGGGGGAGTGCAGGTCAGTTCATCCATGTTGTTCACTGCCGCGCCTTTCTTAAAGGAGGAGGAGTCTTTACACCATTTTTCCCTTGCTTCGGTGGATCCCCTACTCACAAAGAAAAAGTCCCCAAACTTTTCCAGTATGAGTCCTGCCCGCAGGATTGCAATCCTCCCCATGGATCGCACCAGTTTGGGCTTTACCAGTCTCGGCCTCTTAGGGAGCTGCTGCCACTCGCGTCGGCCGTCCCATGGATTCCAGATGCCTCCACGACCTCGTCGTGCATTCCATGCCCCATTGTTAACAGTACCTGGTCGCGCATCCCCTGCTCCACGACCTCTCCCGGGCTCAGGCATCTCCTTTCCGACGTGGGTTTCTCCACGGGCCACGAGTGGGCTTCTGCTCCGCCGAGTACACCCTGGCTGCAGGGGGGCCGCCTGCCATCTTCACACCAATTGCAAGGGAAGCCTCAGCTCCAGTACACCTCCTCCTGCTCCATCTTGGCTGACCCAGTCGTTGTGGTTGTTTTCTCTTAGATCTTAATCCTCTCTGGGGGAGCTCGGCCCGGCAGGCACCCCGGGAGCGGGGCGCTTACCGAGTCCCCCATGCGGCTCCCCGGCGCCATCTTGAGCACATGGCGCCGGCCCGGGCCCGGGCAGCCGCCCGGCCGGGAGCCAGGGCAGCGCCCTCCTGCTCTCTCCTCGCTCCTGAGCAAAAGCCCTTTCCCGCCCCTTTGTCCCAACTTAAATAGGGCAATTCGCAGAGGCGCCGATTTGGCTCAACCTCCCCAGGGGGGGGATGGGACTCAGATCTGGTGGCACAGGGAGCAAATCCCCTCCCCTGCCACCAGAACACCCCCCCCATCAAACTATCACACCGGCTCATGTTGAGCTTCTCATCCACCAGCACTCCCAAGTCCTTTTCCTCAGGGCTGCTCTCAATCCATTCTCCACCCAGCCTGTACTTGTGCTTGGGATTGCCCCGACCCACGTGCAGGACCTTGCACTTGGCCTTGTTGAACTTCATGAGGTTCTCACAGGCCCACCTCTCCAGCCTCTCACGGTCCCTCTGGATGGCATCCCTTCCCTCCAGCGTGTCCACAACACCACACAACTTGGTGTCATCTGCAAACTTGCTGAGGGTGCACTTGATCCCACTGTCCATGTCTCCAACAAAGATGTTAAATAGCACTGGCCCCAGTACTGACCCCTGAGGAACACCACTCGTCACAGGCCTCCACGTGGACATTGAACCGTTGACCACAACTCTTTGAGTGCAACCATCCAGTCAATTCCTTATCCACTGAGGGGTCCATCCATCAAGACCATGTCGTTCCAGTTTAGAGACAAGGATGTCGTGTGGGACAGTATCAAATGCTTTGGATAAGTCCAGGTAGATGATGTCAGTTGCTCTTCCCCTATCCATCAATGCTGTAACCTCATCGTAGAAGGCCACCAAATTAGTCAGGCACGATTTGCCCTTAGTGAAGCCATGTTGGCTGTCACCAATCACCTCCTTATTTTCTATGTGCCTTAGCATAGTCGCCGGGACAATCTGCTCCATGATCTTGCCGGGCACAGAGGTGAGACTGACTGGCCTGTAGTTCCCTGGGTCTTCTTTTTTCCCCTTTTTAAAGATGGGGGCTATGTTTCCCCTTTTCCAGTCAGTGGGAACTTCACCAGATTGCCATGACTTCTGAAATGATGGATAGTGGCTTAGCAACTTCATCTGCCAGTTCCCTCAGGACCCGTGGATGCACCTCATCAGGTCCCATGGACTTGTCCACCTTCAGGTTCTTAAGATGGTCTCGAACCTGGTCTTCTCCTACAGTGGGCGGTTCTTCATTCTCACAGTCCCTGCCTTTGCCTTCCGTGACTTGGGCCATGCCGCTAGAGCTCTTGCCAGTGAAGACTGAGGCAAAGAAGTCGTTGAGAACCTCAGCCTTCTCCATATCCTGGGTGACCAGGTCCCCCATTTCCTTCTGGAGAGGGCCTACATTTTCCCTAGATCTCTTTTTATCACTGACATATCTATAGAAGTTTTTCTTGTTACCCTTGATGTCCCTGGCCAGATTTAACTCTATCAGGGCTTTAGCTTTCCTAACCTGATCTCTGGTTACTCGGACAATCTCTCTGTATTCTTCCCAGGCTATTTGTCCTTGCTTCCACCCCCTATAGGCTTTCTTTTTGTGCCCGAGTTGGTCTAGGAGCTCCTTATTCATCCATGCTGGCCTCCTGGTGTTCCTACCTGACTTTCTCTTTGTTGGGATGCACCGCTCCTGAGCTTGGAGGAGGTGATCCTTGAATATTAACCAGCTTTCTTGTGCCACTCTTCCCTCCAGGGAATGAGTAACTTAGGGTATGAGTATGACTTAGCATAGGCACATCATCTCACGTTTTTGTGAGCAAGCTCTCTTTTCAGAGAGGTATAAAATTGTCCAGAAGCCTTCTAAGCAACTTCCTTCCTGTTTCTGTAGGACTCTTCTACCATAACAAGGAGGATAAGTTTTAAAGATGAAAGAACATCTGACTTTAATCTGCACTGCTGTACCATACAGACTCAAGGACTGGCAGATAAAGGCCCTAACAGAAGGTATTTTTAAAAACGGTTCAAAAGCACATTGCTGACTTAGTCATCCAATATACAATATTTAAAGCTTTGGGTGTTGATTTCAGAAGGGATACAACTCAAAACGCAGTGTTTTGCGGTTACCTTCCTCAATCTCTACTATGCCGTTACAGAGTTTACACCCATGTATTCTAACATAGATCTGATCTCAACTGAGGTTTTAACACAACTATGCTATAACCATGCAGTCAGCCACCAAAAAAGGTCTGAATTCCCTCTGCATCCCCAGCTGCTTACTCCCTATTCTCTCAATGTTGAGAGAATCGTTTTTACAGTAAGACAGATCAGGGAACTGAGACAGATAAAAACTCAACCTGTGCCATTACAAGACAGCAGGAGCAAGCAACCATGACCTGCCTTTTCAAGGGCCACATTATCCGTGCATATCAGAACAATAATCTAAAAATACTATGGTAGTACTCTCATCAGGCACACCCTTTCCTCATTGTTGAGGAGGTGAGAGTATCTTATTTCACATACTGAATTTCAACATTTCCAGACAGTCAATTTGGGTATGGTGATGCTTCTATCAAGTAGCTATCAGGGAGCTAACTCAGCAGTCTTCAGACTGTTATTTCCCCAACATCCCATCTATCAATGGTGCAAGACGGATGCAATTGCCAGTGAAAGCAGCATCACACAAGGTGTTGAGTGGCTCACCCTAACTTCTGAAGAAGAGACCAACAACAGATGTCACCTTAATTTCATCCCAGCAACTTCTCTCAACAGCAAAACAATTCAAGGAAAGAGGAGATAGAGACAGACCTCCATCCAGTTTGTAAACTGCTGGAGGTTAGTTTCCACCTGGCCTTCTCCTGCTACTTTTCCTTAGTCTCACTGTCAAACAGGGTGAAGAAAATAAAGTGTTTCAGTATTCATAAAAAATAGCTTGAAGTACTGTAACAGCTGTGTCATGCCACATAAAAGAGAAATTGTGTTAATTGTAAGAGATAATACTGATATTCAAGAATTTACTGAGAACTTCATGTTGCATGCTTCCATAGATAGTTGCATAAGCTTGATAGCAACATCAGCTCCTTTATTTCAGATATAAGCATGATTCTGGATTCCATAACCAGAATGCAAATGAATAAAACAATCCTTTACATTGATATTAAAGAAACAGCATGTATTGCAAAATACTGTCTATTACCCTACCTACTGCCTTCTGTGCATTCCTGCAAGTTAATCAAGGTGAAATGTGCAGTCAATCGTGCCTTGAAACAGCTAACATTTTATGTGGAAATTTCACAAACTAGCATTGTTACAAGATGGATTTCATTTTATTAGAAGACACAGGCTGGCTTCAATACCATAGTCAACAAGATTTTAAATTGACACCTTCATTAAAAATGCTTGAGAGTATAAAAAAAATACATAGTTCTGTCCATCAACACAAAAATCTTACATATGCTTCTGAAAAGCCTTGCAAAAGTGAGTTTTACTGGAAGTAATTAAACAATGGCTTTTGCAACATTTTCCCCCCTAAAGCTGATTCTACGTTGCCTTTAAGTCAACAACCACCATGCGTGTGAAAACACAGCTAGTCTGATCTACATGTTTTAGCTTATTACTCCATTTACAGGTATATCAAAGGGGACACTTGTTATAGTCAACAAGGTTTTACAAAGGCATAACATATGCTCAAGAGGCATTTATAATCATGGTGCAAGACAGACCCTACTTCCAACAAACTCTACCAAGTTATTTTCTTTTGAGGTTCCAGCAATATTGCAGAAGACCGCAGCCTAGCTATTAACATGCTTTTCACATCACTGAATTAAGATTAGATATTCAAGCTGTGTCAAGTAAATGCTATCAATTTTCTCTTAAGTTCTTTACAGTTGCATAGTCCAATAAAACTTTTCTAACACAAGACCAAAGCCATTTTATTTTTAATGTTTAACCATGAACACAAATAATAGTTTGACAGAACTTCAAGGAAGGAAATCAGACTGGATAATTCAAGTACTTTTATATTCCAGAAACTTTTTTTCCCCCAGAAATTCATACTTGAAGGTCATAAGAAGTTTCACAGGGGTTTTTGTTTCTTATTGTTAAACTATAGCAACCATGATTCAAAAGCAGAAATATTGTTCTAAAGCATTAAGCCACAGGTATATCTGTGTGGAAAAATAACAGAAATTGGAGAGGAATGGGAGAATATTGTCCCCCAAAGTTCAGCTTACATCTTAACATGAGCTGCAATATTAGAGCAGCCTTGAGATAAGACACAGTTGCTGCTCCCAGGAACAGAACGCATTTGGAACGGACAAGGCCTGCATCTAGTCAGACGGAATGCGCAATATCTGTGATGTGGGGAGCAGAGTGGTACGGAGGTACCACAGCTCATCCCTGTTATTGTGGATAAAGAATGTCTGGCGAAGATAACCACATATTTACTATCAAGGAAGATGGATCGCAACTACTGCCTCGGCAATGATGGTGAAATCGTGTCCTGAAGCTGAACTTTGCTCATTATAACGTCAATATAATACCAAAATACACCTCCACCTCAAAAGCTACCCACCTCCAGGCTGCGCAAGAGTATGTATGACTAAAGTCACTCAAGCTCCACCTGAAAGTAAAGAAATAGTATAAAATGGCGAAAGAGAAAGGGGATGTTAGGGAGAAGACTCCCATAGAAACGTCTGGGATCAGTCAACGGGCTGGACCTCTCCTCTCCCCCCATAGGGACGCCTATTGGGTAAGAGCTCTGTGTTACGCGCGCTTAGTTACTAACACCTTGCAGCTATTTAGTGTTATCACTGATCAGTTCTGGTTTTATATTATTCCAAATCAAATCTGTTTTCGCTATCACCAGCTATCTTTGAATCTGTATCCTGTCACAAGCATATGTAACAAAATGTATCATATATATATAAAAATATAAGTTTCTGGAAACTCCATAACTGATATAGAGAATATAAGCAATTTGGCCCATTGCGCTGCCCGTGAGGTCCCTGAACAGGTCAGGTGAACACCCTCCAACTTAGTGGGCTGCCCAGGGGTGCAGGCAGGTCGGGTACAAGGGTCTCGTCTTTCTTGGGAAGCCCGTAGACTGGTCAAATTGCTCCCTGATCTCTGTTGACCTGACCTTGTGTCATAATGTGACAATCTGAAATAGCATTCATTTCACAAGGATGATGATGATGTTAAGGAGTCAAGGAAATGCTGACGCACCACTGAAATTAAGGGCAGGCATGTTTCAGAGCAAAGGGATCAAACATCTCTCTCAAACAAGAGGTACATGATTCTCCACACTCCCCCTGCCAAAACTACCTGCAATTTTAACAGTCATTGTACTTACATATATGAATGAAGGGTAATCAAGAATACCTGTTAAATTCTTGACATGTGTCTACAATAAGCACCAACGACTGTAGCTTCTAGGGCAACTGCAACTGCTCAAGTAGCAAACCCTACACTTGAACCTGCAGAAGCAATCCAAGTAGACTCAAAAGGTCTAATCAGTCTCTACCTAAAAGCTCTGCTTCAGCCACACTGGCTTCCAGATGTTTTCTGAAGTGGCTGAAGACTATACAGGGAAGGGAACGCACCAAGGACCAACCCCACAAATCCTCACTCCTGACTTTAAGCCCTTTTCTGGACACTCATAGCAGAGAAGCACATTTGTGACATCTTTTGCAATAAATTTGCATACATGCTGATTTACAGTGGGCTAGAAACATGTAATACTGCTAAGAAAGAGCAAGTTGTGTCTTGGGATGGTTGCAGACATCTATGCCGACTCTAAATACAAGTATAAACATATTCTGAAAACTGATGTAACTATAGATAAAAAACTGCAAGTCCTGGGAAAGAACAAAGACGTCACTAGTTAAATCTGTATAAGTAGTACAGCACAGTAAGAGCAGCTCTGAAGAACATAACAGTTGGTACAAACTGCATGACCATCAGGTCCTCAGTATTATAGGGATTTTTCTTTGGACTAACTTTAGCCTGGCTCCTAAATTAGGCATTAGTATTCAAAGTTGCATGCACTTAATATAACAGTGAAAATCCTAAATCAAATACTTGAGTGTCTTATGTGAACACAAAACAGCTAGACTCATTTCATCGCAGCCTCATTTTTTAAGTACCATAAACTATATTATCTCCTTCCTCTCCTCCATCACTGTAGCTCAGCACAACCATTAATTGTTAATTATTCTAGATACAACAAACTTCTAAGGTACCACAATAAGCCTCGCTGGTCTGAAAAAGTGACTATGCATCTAGAAAGAACAGGGAAATTACATACAGATACAAGATAACAGTATATCATCATAGCTTATTAACAGTATTTTATCAGAGGTTATCTTATTTAATACACTCAATGTTAATTGCAACCTAAAGATCACTACATCACCAACAGAAACTTCTCGATATCTATTCTGTCCATCATTTTAAGTTTACTCCAGATCAAGATGTGGAATTTGATTTCTACATCAAATCCCCAAACTGGTTAGCATATACAATGTTATTAACACAGCTAAAATAAAACAGAGTACAACAGAGTATTTGGCAGTGAGCTTTAAGAGGACACATGAAAATAGCTCTCAGTGTTTTCTTCTTGGCTAACAATTTAGCACTAAGCACTGCTTTACCTGGCAAACAGGTAAATGCTGTCCATTCAGACTGGAAAAATAAAGCAAGAGGAGTGGAAAGACACTAAATCTGGTATGAACAAGAGATCCAATACATACAAGAATGAGACTTCAATTTCTGTATTTTAATATAGTATCTGAACCATATTGCTCTTCCTATTTGAGTTGCATGACTTCAGCACTGGGTGTGCAAGAGCAAAAATTAAAAGTGGGATGGACTTTCAGCATTTACAAACCCTGATTTTCCAGTAAATTTTGCATAATCTCCCCTTCCACATAGGACATATGAGCACACTTCCATCTCTTCTCACTAAAAGGAGGTTTTTTTTCCCCACAATGGCCATGAAACTGACCACTAGTGTCACACAAATTAGTTTTGTTACAGACATATTCATTTGCCTATAAAGGGCTGCTTTTTTTTTTTCATAAAGATGAAACTAACACATTACTTCAAAACCCAATTAAATACAAACTATGAGACTGAAGCTGTTATCTTCTAAACTAGGGATCTGCAATGTTTCAAGGATAGTGTACACTCTATTATTTGTTTCCAAATTAGAGTCAGGATGCCAGCAGAAACTTAAGGGACCCAAGAGATGTTTTTTTCTCTCTCTCTCAGTAATAATATATGACTGATCCTCTTATCTGCAGTATTTTGCCAGGATGCAAACCATAGCTGCAAGCCAAATCTCAGTGAGTTCAGAACTTGTTGGGAGCTGGAATCATTTTCTTACAGATGGCTCTCAGAAGAAGCTGGCCACTCCTGGGCCAATTCTGTTCAAAAACGTGTTCACATGCCACCTCTGGCCTCCACACCAGACTGCTGACTTCTGTTTCACATCCTTCTATGTCTGTGTAATCCCTTTGATATCCATTGGGCTGCTCATGAACGAGGATTGTGGATAAAGGTATGAGCCATGTTTAAAGACGCATCTGTGAACAGCAGGTCTGGAAACTGTATCTCAAAATACAAGAAAGATACAGTTGTGCTCACTACATCTTCTCATCAACTCCCTAATATTCCAGAAACTGTTAATCTATAGAATTCAATAAACACTACTAATTAAGGGCTAATCTGAAGGTCTGGAAGGACAAGCCTTACACTGGACATTTTCACCAATATTTTGACAAGTAGCGACTGTGGTTACAGCTACTTCTAAATCCTTTAACAAAACTGAAGATTTCCAAAAGGAATGATGTTACAGCAGGTTCCTTTGAGTTTCTTTGTTTTCTTTCAATACAGCCTCTCAGTTATATCCCTTTGGTCATAGCTCCTCAGAACTTTTACTCTGAAGATCCAGAGGATGGCAGGGATGGTACTAACAAATATTAAAATAATCCTTTGCCCTGAGAATAGAAAAATGCTGTCCCTGCATGTTTCCCTCAAAAACAGGATTTAAGAGAGAACCCTGACCTCCTGCCTTTAGTCAGTCCTTAATGATTTACTAAAATAAATTAAACTCTCCAAATTGCTGTAGCAGCCTTTTATAAGGCAGGTAGAGATCACATACTACAGAAAATTGCAATCAACAAGAGAGCATGAAAAAACACTGCTTTAAAGATCAAGGTACAAAACATTTTTATGGCAGTATTGTAAGGTCACTCCTATCTATTAGGGGGAAAAGGTGTCTCCCTTCTTTGGCCAAAAGCAGGAAGAATTGGTTATCTGAAAAAAAAAAATAATAAAAAAAACCAAACAAACTTAAACCTGCAAACCAAGTGCCTGGTATTCAAGCAGACACATCCAAATGTATCCTCTTAAAAAAAAAAAAATTGGCAGTAAAGGCCTTGAAGACATGAAGCAGTCTACTATATTCTCTTCCAAAAAAATATCTAGACCTTTCCCAAAATGGACCATGAATTATTATCAGCTGGACGTTGAATAGACATTTAGAGAAACCCCAGGCTAGCAGATTCATTTCACAGGCACTCCAGTTTACAAATAAGATGAATGAAAACATCAAAAGACATTTCTTCAGACTAGTATTCTTTTTAATTACTGATACCTATTATTTTGAGTGAAGAAAGGACAGTCCTGTAGTCGGCCTGAAACCCAGTTCCTCCTCCCCCATACTTCCTGTTACTTTTGGCAAACAACTCAGGTGCATATATAATTTCAAAGGTATTTAGGTACCCAATTTCCAGACAGATTCTATCAATACTCATGCATAAGTGATTACAGCGCTTTGGAAAAACACATATCACAGTTCTGACTCAAGCCTGGAGAAGAACTATACAAAGAGTTCTCTCTGCTACAAAGTTCATGCTGGGGGTTTAGCCACCTACTTAGCTACACCCTTTAAGAGACCTTGTAAAGAAGGATGAAAATGAGTGAGGACACTAAACAAGAAAATGTGTAAACACAAACAAGTTTAAAAAAAAACACAAAACCAACACACATTTAACAAGAAAAAATAAGCCAACCCTTCTTAAACTTAAGATTGAGATAGAGCACTGTTGCCCTCAAATAAACACAACTCTTTCTGTGAGCTTTTTATAACTGAGCACCTCAGCTACACTACATCTACTTCAACCCAAGCCCAGTTAGTGTTGGAAAAAGTCTTAGTGTAGGAAATTCTCTGGTGATTGCAGCATATTTCCCACTGTTGGTCAGACTACAGTTAGTTCAGCCATCAGACCTTTCTCTACACTAAAGCCTAACTCACAGTGGTTCCTATTTAACTGGCTTTTATTCCTTCTGTAGGAAAGTCTAGGTCGGAGAGGGGGTGGGGGGAAGGTGTCCAGTGTGCATGTAGTATTCCCTCGGCAGTACTCCTGCAGGTGTGGATGCTGCAGAAAGACAACATTCTCCTTCTGAACAAAGACTCGCAGATTGTTCAAAAAACATAAGGAAAAACAGAAACGATGTAGTCAGCTCTTTGTGTATACACCTTAAGACATGAAAGGCCATCCCCCACTGAAAAATCTATGGCAGAAAGTCCACAAGTGCAATACAAAAGGCATTCAACTGAAGATAAAACAGTTCTCAAAAGAAATAATACTGATTTCATGCTTCACAGGCACAGTCTTCCCGGTTAGAAAGCGGTTAATAAATTTTCAAAAATTCAATAATTATTAGTATTTTCAAAAATTCAGTAATTATTCAGCATTCTCCCTTCGGTTTCCAGTAAGGGCACCACGGCGCTGTGCTCTCCCGAGGGCGCGGAGCTCCGCCAGGCGCCATGCGAGCCTCCGGCACCGGGCCGGGGCTCGGCTTCTCGCCCGGTCGGGCTGCATGCAACAGCCGAAACGGCTTTCAAAACGTCAGGGGGGTAAGAACCCCACCAACAGCACAACCCACACGGAGGAAATGGAAAGCAAGCTCGCCAAACACCCCACCCCCAGGGAAGTGACAGGAATGGTCTTTCACAGACAGAGCCAGCAGCAGCGCCGCCGGCTCCCGCCGCCCCCCAACCGCGTTTCAGGGTGGGCGCGCTTCCTCCCTGAGGAAAGCGCAGGCAGCCGCGAGGCCCCGGTAGTTTTCGGCGGGCCGTTACAGGCTGCCGCCTTAGCGAGAGGCGCTGACAGTTCACCAACTCCCCCTCCCCCGGCAAGCACCGAGTGGTGCGGCGGGAACTCCCCATAAGGAAAGGCCGGAGAAGGGGGATTGGCGAGGGGCCTCCCCACCACGAGAACGACCAGGCGACATCTTGGCCCGCGTTTCTCCCGCCGTCACCTCCTCTCTCCCTCCTCACCCGCAGCTCTTCGAAATCCGCCATTTTCTACCCGCTGCTACCGCCACTGCTAGGCCCAGCCGCCACCATCGTGCACCCTGTACGCGCCTCCGGCACGTGACGGGGGAGGGCGGCCCCAGGTGGAGGAGATAGGGGTGACTCCGCGCCGCCTCCCGGGGCCGCTCGCCCGCCTGCGGGGCCGTCTCTCCGCCCAGCGGGGCGTCCCTGAGGGAAATAGTGAGGGAAAAAGGGACTTTTTTTTTTTTTTTTTTTTTGTACACGCACCTCCGCCGGTACCGGGCCACAGCGCCCCTTACCGAGCCCGGCCCTTCCGCGACCCCCGCAGGCCCAAACCCGCGGAGCGGTAGGGAAGAGGCAGCTTCTCAAGCCAGCGGGGATCCGGCAGCATCTCAAAGCCTCTCATGAAAGCCAAGCGCTCCGGGAACATTAACACGAGAAGGGAGCACCCGGCGGGATCGCACCTCTCGAGGCTGCCGCTCTCCCTCTCTCCAGAATTAACACCGCGGAGGACATGCTCACTCAGCGATTAAACAGAATTATTATATTCACAAAAAGGAAGAACAGCAAATAATACATTCTTGCCATTGGAGTGTGTTAAACGGAAAGGTTGGATTTGCACTGTGATTTTATAGCTTGCTTAATTTTATCCATCTAATCAAAAACATTCTCATAATTTGTATTATAATGATGATGTGACACATTTTATTCATAAAAAATAAAGCAAAAATGTCACCGGCAGTAAGCTTCAAAACTGGATAATAGGTTTCCTGCTGTAAGGGAAATGTTGAGACGTTTACAGAAAAATAAACATCGAGGTGCAGCTGAGAAAAATATTTTCAAAAGCAGTCAGAGGTCATTATCTAGTCACAATAATTACCTAGTCACAATATTCAGTTTCATTAAAGTTTTTGCACGATTGATGTATTCAGAGTGGTAAGTACAACCATAAGACATCACAGAATAAATATGAGTACACGAAACCAGGAGCTTCTTATAGGACCAAGAAACAGGCTATGTCAGCAGCAAGCTCTGCTAGGAGGGTTCTGGCAGACAATTTTGGGAACAAATAGTTGAGCTTTTATAGAGGATACTGATGCCTACCGTACACACTGGCTATGGTCACTCAATATCGCTACAAGATCTGGACACATAGGAACTCAATAATTAACATTATTAGTAGTAATTTTGCAATAGCCTTTTGAGGCAGGCTTTCCTTTTTATTTACTATCAACTAGTCCAAAATAAACCCTTAGTTCTACTAAAGTTTTTAACCATAACCACAGATAGCTGGTCCTGTGCTTGGTCTTATAATAGCAATTTCCTTGAAGATTTAAACATAAGAACTTTATTAATTTCAAACCCCTTTTGTTAGTCAAAACCAGGAATTTGCAGCCAAATAAAGCATGCTGTCTGCCATATTGCTGTGCGAGTGCAACTCCCAAGTCCATCAAATATTTCTTTTTCCCTACAATTCAATATCAGACTAAAGAGGCAATCTGCAGCTTAGGATCTCTTAAATCATTAAAGCACACACCAGCACAGGCCAGAACAAAGCCTTCTCTCTTCTTCTTTCAAATACACTGGTGTCCCAGTTTTAGCTGGGACAGAGTTTTTTTTTAACAGCCAGAAGAGCTCCCTGTTTTGGTTTCACTCAGAGGCTCACTCTGAGAAGAATGTTGATAGCAAGCTGATGTTTGTGGTTGGAAGTGAAACTCCAAGGACTTTTCAGTGTGCGGAGTACAGAAACACGGCAGGATAAGGGGGGAGCACAGCTGGGACAAGGGGGACACGATTCCCCTTGTCATTTGTGTGGAACTTAAGACTGAGGGCCAAACTGGCCAATTAGTATTCCATATCATGCAGCGTCATGCCCAGTATAAAAGCGAGGGTCAGCCGGGAAGAAGGGCTTTTGCGCTTTTGCTCTTTTTGCACTTTTGCTCTTTTGCGCTTGCTGCGCTGTTGCTCTGCTGGTTTTTTTTCTTTCTCTCTCTCTCTCTTTCTCTCCCTCTCTGCCCCTCTCTATTTCGGGGCCTCGCGTTCGTCCGGGATTTGCAGTTTTCGGGACGAGACGGGCTTCGCATACGAGGGGTGGTGAGCACCTACATTGTATTAAATCATCTGTATTAAATCACTCTTATCTCAACCCACGGGTTTCACGTTTATCCTTTAATTCTCTCCCTCATTCCTGGGGGTGGGGGAGGGGGAGTGACCGGCTGTGTGTGGGGCGGTTCAACATAACCCACGACAGTCTTAATTGGCGCCCAACGTGGGGCACGAAGGGGTTGAGATAACGATGTGGCTGGCCGGAATGCTGTTTGTTATGCTTGCGTACATGTTACCGGACATTCATAATTTATTGTCTTATCTACCCTATATGATGTTAGGCGGAATGTTTATGCGGTTTTCTGGCTCTGGGTGTTGGACCGGCATGAAAAGTATGTTATCGGTAATTAAGGGTTTTGCTATACTGTACGGTGTAACTCTGATAAGATCATCGGTGCTGGGACTGGCTCAGTCTTTGTATTCGGCGGTGCAGAGGGGGATGGTGATGTGGAACTCGTTTATTAATTTTGAGCGTCACCTGGCGGATATCATCGCCAATTATACCGGTGACTTTTCATTCACAAAAGCTTACGTTGATTTTGATAATGCCGAACATCATTGGAATAATTTAACCGGTTTGATTGTCCTGCAAGGTCTCCTGAATATATGTTTAATTATCTATATATTCAAAATCAATCGGCCATTTAGGGGTGTATATCAATTTATTTCTCGGGTTATTGTGCTTGCCATCTCAACTCCCATGACAAGCACTATAGCTACTCAGACTACAACGGTATCAGTTGCCCCCGTAAGGAAAAGAAAATGTATACAAAAGTTAGACGACGAAGAAGAGGAATCAGGGCCATCACAACAACCAAATGAGGAAGAGCAACCAGGACCATCAAAGCAACCAGACAAAGAAGAACAACCGGGGCCATCACAACGATTGGAGGAAGAGAAACCAAGGAAATGTCTGCGAAAGTCAGAACGCAGAGGAGAGGATGATGATGATGATGAAGAGCGACCAGGGCCATCACGAGAAATGAAGCGGGAGCGTTCTGTTTCGCCCCAGAGGAAATCTCAATGGAGGAGGAGTGACATCATAGATGAGACGATAACCACCAGATCTCTAAAAATGAGCGAGCTGCGAGATATTCGAAAAGATTATGGCCGCCTTAAAGGTGAGCCCATTGTCTCTTGGTTGCTCAGATGCTGGGACATGGGAGCCAATAGTCTGGAGTTAGATGGTAGTGAAGCTAGGCAGCTGGGAGCCCTTGCCATGGATGGAGGCATTGATAAAGCAATTGGAAGGCAGACACAAGTCCGCAGCCTCTGGAGACGACTCCTGGCAGCCATAAAGGAAAGGTACCCCTACAAGGACGAGGTGCCATGTAATGTAAGCAAGTGGACCAACATAGAAAAAGCTATTCAGTATCTGAGAGAACTGGCTGTGCGAGAGTTGATTTATCTTGACTCGAGAAGCGGACCAAGACTCGAAGATCCAGATGACGTCCGGTGCACACGACCAATGTGGCAGAAGATTATACGGAGTGCGCCAGCCGCATATTCCACCTCATTGGCAATAATGGACTTCGGGGACGATGAAGCACCACTATCCGTAGGTAATCTGGTCACCTACCTCCGACGATATGATGATGACACTTCTATACGAACCTGTGTTGCGGCTGTGGAAAAGCTGTCTGAAGAGGTCCGAGAATTAAGAGAAAAAGTAGATTTCCCACCACCTGAACGTTCTAGAATTTCAGCTGTCAGAACCAGGCGTTCCCCTCCTCGAGAGAGACAAGAGAGACGGTACAGATCACGGGGTGAGCTATGGTTCTACCTCCGTGATCATGGAGAAGACATGAGAAGGTGGGATGGAAAACCCACCTCCGCTTTAGAGGCCAGGGTACGCCAGTTGGGAGGAAGAACCAACAGGAATAGAACTTTCTCCAATTCCTCCAGGACAGCTGTTGCCCCAGTCTACAGTGAGCAGTCCACTAGTCAAAATGGGAGGGCTGATCCTCCTAGCCATCCTGACTCCAATCCTGCTGATTCCTCTGATGAATATGATAACAGGCATTAGAGGGGCCCTGCCTCCAGCCAGGTGGAGGAGAGGGATAATCGAGTGTACTGGACTGTGTGGATTCGGTGGCCTGGCACATCATACCCCAGAAAGTATAAGGCTTTAGTGGATACTGGTGCCCAATGCACTTTGATACCATCGAACTTCAGAGGGGCAGAATCCATCTCTATTTCTGGAGTGACAGGGGGGTCTCAACAACTGACTGTGTTAGAGGCTGAAGTGAGCCTAACTGGAAAGCAGTGGCAAAAACACCCTATTGTAACTGGCCCAGAAGCCCCGTGCATCCTTGGCATAGATTATTTTAAGAGAGGGTATTTCAAAGACCCAAAAGGGTATCGGTGGGCTTTTGGCATAGCTGCAGTAGAGACAGAAGAAGGCAGGCAGCTGTCTACTTTGCCTGGTCTCTCAACGGACCCTTCTGCTGTGGGGTTACTGAGGGTCGAAGAACAGCAGGTGCCAATTGCTAATACAACAGTGCACCGACGGCAATATCGTACCAACCGAGACTCTCTAATTCCTATCCATAAGTTGATTCGTCAACTGGAGAGTCAAGGAGTCATCACAAAGACCCGCTCCCCTTTTAACAGCCCTATATGGCCTGTGCGTAAGTCCAATGGTGAGTGGAGGCTGACGGTAGACTATCGTGGCTTGAATGAAGTTACACCACCATTGAGTGCTGCCGTGCCAGATATGCTGGAACTTCAGTATGAACTGGAGTCAAAGGCAGCCAGGTGGTACGCTACAATTGATATCGCTAATGCGTTTTTCTCAATTCCTTTGGCACCGGAATGCAGGCCACAGTTTGCTTTCACTTGGAGGGGCATCCAGTATACCTGGAATCGACTGCCCCAGGGGTGGAAACACAGCCCCACTATTTGCCATGGACTGATCCAGACCACACTGGAACAGGGTGATGCCCCAGAACATCTGCAATACATTGATGACATCATTGTATGGGGCAACACAGCAGAAGAAGTTTTTGAGAAAGGTGAAAAGATAATCCAAATCCTTCTGAAAGCAGGCTTTGCCATAAAACAGAGTAAAGTCAAGGGACCTGCCCAGGAGATTCAGTTTTTGGGAATAAAATGGCAAGATGGGCGTCGTCAGATTCCGATGGACGTGATTAATAAAATAACAGCTATGTCCCCACCAACCAACAAAAAGGAAGCACAAGCTTTCTTAGGCATTGTGGGTTTCTGGCGAATGCATATTCCTGACTACAGCCAGATTGTAAAACCCCTCTACCAAATAACCCGAAAGAGGAATAATTTTGAATGGGGCCTGCGGGAAAATGAGGACACCTGACACGATCAATGTGATCAAACAAGTGAACCCCCCTTTATTTACATTCAGCGTGTTTTATAACCTTGCAAGCAAATAGCCCGCCTCTTCGTGTGATTGGTTGTACTGAAGGAAGCAGCGTCACTATAGCGTCCATTTTCCGTTCCGCATCCGGGGGTTGTCCACGTCTCTACAGCTCTTCCGCATTCCAGCATACGTCATCAAGAAAGGCTGGATTGTTCACCTGTCCGTTAACCCTTAGATGTCCTCCGACACATCCCCCTTCTTGTTTTTGAACAATCCAGACTTATTTTACAACCCATTCAGTCATTTTCGTTAGCAAGTGTAACAGACAAAAGTTATTAAGAGAAACATTGTGTTAGCTACTAAAACTAATAGAAGGCTTTTCACTCTGGTGGAAATGTCGAAGCCTAAAATCTACTCTGGAATACACTAGCTATTACAAACATGCATGCTTCGCCTATTCCAGGTGTACACATAATTCTTCCCTTATATGTGAAAGAAAAAAGGAAAAATACCTTGTCAAACTCTATCATAACCTTACAGAAACACTTACTGACAAATCTTTTTGGTACAGCCTTGCAGAAGCAGTTGCTGACATTTCTTTTCGGTACAGCCTTGCAGAAGCAGTTACTAGCATATTGTTTCCCTTCCTGGGAGCCTTACCATTTCAACTATGCCCAAGATTCCGCTGAGCAGGAGGGTATCAATCAGCAGGGTCATTGCGGAGAAGGGAGGCAGGCGCTGCACCTTCAGGGCGTCCCCTGATTATCCACACAGTGTGCTCTGCAGCCTCCTTCCGCTCCGCTCTGAGCCATCCCTTTTACACCCTCAGCAGAGTCTATGACAAAGGTACTGACACGGCGTTGCTGCACGCATGGCCAGTGCGTGCAACAAGGCTGCCCAGTATGTGCTCTGCCAGCCAACAGCGGTTTTTGTGAATTGCAACATGTTGTTCAATAACAATCCTCCCAGCTTCCTTTTTCAAAGTTACGCGCTCACAACTAAGTCCAGTAATTCTTTGTCATTAATTTGGTACCAGTCAATTCTTTTCCTTCCAGTAGCTACGGGTGGAATCCATACACCTTCCGATCGGAGAAAACACACAAAGCATATATACAAGCAACTTTCACACACATAGAATGCCAAACAATTAAAAACATAAGAACAGTTTATATATCAATATGAAATCTTCTATTACGAATCTTGTGAGCCATTCTCCTCATCTGGCATCTCTGTCATTTCTGCTTGATCTGTAAAATCTTGGATCTCCCTATCTCTATCTGTAGTTTCAGAAGTCCTAGCTGGTCTTACATTTCCTGTCGGTAACAAATGGTTTGCTTCGGGTATATATGGTTTTACCCACTTCGCCGGAACCCACAGTGGTCCGTTTCCAGTAAGTAAACACATATATCCCCTGCCTGTTACTTTTAATTCTACTGGTCCTTCCCATTTCCCTGTTTTTAAATCTTTATAGATTACTAGGCCTTGTGTTTTTTCCTTCCAGAATGAGCTCATTCCTTTACTGTGTACCAGCATAGGCGGCTCATCACTGTTTCCCGCCAGTCGTAAAAAGTTCAGGACATACAGCGCTTTCATTAATCGATCGCCGGGCAGCCAGCCCTGAGTTCCCCCTTTTTGTTTTAACAACATGGTCTTTAAAGTGTGGTGGGAGCGCATATTTAGTAAGTGTAACAGCTGACCTAACAACTTGCTTAAAACTGGGTTAGATATTGCCTTTATCATAGCCCGTTTTAATCGACGTACTATGCCTGCCACATATAATGAATCTGAAACAATATTGATAGGTTGTTGAGTCCAGTTTGAAAATGTCCATACCACTGCTTGCAGTTCGAGAGTCTGTAATGAGTCCTTCGGGCCTCCTACGATAACATGTTCCTCCCAGGCACCTGATAAAGATTGCCACGTACTAACAGCTTTTTTTGATTTCCGTCCTGCATCAGTGAATATTTTAAGTCCTTCTACAGGAACCTCTGACAATTGTGGAGTTGAAACAAAATCTTGGTCAGTCAAAAACGTTAACATTTTGTGAGCAGGAAACTGATTACATAGTTGACCTGAAAATTCACATAGT
Organism: Tauraco erythrolophus; assembly: GCF_009769465.1. Taxonomy (NCBI): domain Eukaryota; kingdom Metazoa; phylum Chordata; class Aves; order Musophagiformes; family Musophagidae; genus Tauraco; species Tauraco erythrolophus. Next base: position 4,763,580 of record NC_141497.1, read on the forward strand.
GCCGTCTGTAATTCTAAAGAGTGTCGCAAATTCCATTCCAGCCAGACAGATGCGATTGGCAATACTATTATTTCTGGATCTTTCCCTGCTATTTCTAATAGACGCGTCCGTCCCTTCATTATCAGAAGGGCAAACAATTCTATTCTTGTTGTGACAGTTTTGTGCGGTTGCATGGGTAGGAAAACCCATTCCAAAATTGATAAAGGGTCCTTTTTTGATTTGTCCCATCGCATAAAAAGAGCAAATGGATACTTTCTCTTTTGACTAGAATTGACAACTACTAATGTTATTGGTTCATCCTTGACGAACCTTGATTCATATTGAGAAGTTAATTTCGCTGAAATTGTTTGCAAAGCTATTTTTTGGGTTGGTCCAATTTCTCTAGATTCATTTGCATGGCTGCTTGTCCCCAATAACTGAATTAGAGGACTTAGGTCATCATTTGTAATTCCACAAATATTACGTATCCACTGAATTTCACCGACCAGCCTTTGCACATCCGACAATGTTTTAATGTTTGTTTTCAGTTCAATCTTTTGTGGTCTTATCTGAGATTCTGTGATAATCCATCCCAGATAATGCCACGGTGCCTTTTCTTGGACTTTCTCCGGAGCAATTTTTAGTCCCTTTCCTTCCAGCTGTGTAATAAGTTCAGGTATAAGCGTTTTGGCTTCAAGTTTTTCCCCAGCAATCAATATATCATCCATATAATGATATATTAAGTACTGCGGGTATCTCTTCCGAATTGGATCTAAGGCCCATGCAACGAACATCTGGCATATTGCAGGTGAATTTTTCATGCCTTGCGGCAACACAACCCAATGATATCTTTTTGCTGGCTCGGCTCTATTTACAGCAGGTACCATAAATGCAAAACGTTCCGCATCATCTGGATGTAATGGTATTGTGAAAAAACAATCTTTTAAGTCAATCACTAACAACTTCCACTTTTCTGGAATCATTGATGGGGACGGCAAACCTGGTTGTAAGGTTCCCATGTCCTCCATAATTGCATTGACTGCACGTAGATCGTGCAACAATCTCCACTTTCCGCTCTTTTTTGGTATTATGAAAATTGGGGTGTTCCAGGGACTTGTTGATGGCACAATATGGCCTGCACATAACTGTTCGTATACTAATTCCTGAACTTTGAGCAGCTTTTCTTGGGAGAGCAGCCACTGATCAATCCACACTGGGTCGTTCGTTTTCCAATGTAATTTGAGGACAGGCTGCTCCCCAGTGGCCGCAGCTAAAAAGGCCGGGTCACGATCTGTGCTTTCATCTGGCTCAACAAGTCTCTACCAACCAATGTGATGGATGTATTCATGACATATGGCTTAGTAGACACCTGCGCACCATCTGGAAAAATGAATGAAATCACATATTGGCTGATTCTGGTGGATTGAGTTCCCCCAATACCAAATACTCCTAATTGTGAATCAAGGGTCGGCCAATGGGCCGGCCAATTGTGTGCAGCTATGATTGTGACATCAGCACCTGGATCAATTAACATCTTCCTTGTTATTTTAACACCATCTGGCCCTAACATTGTTACCATCATTTCGGGTTTCGTCCTTTTCAAATCCAAAGCAAAATATACCTCTGGTTGCCCAGTGGAGCCGAATCCTCCTTCTCCTCGTTCAACATCATCAGATAAAGGCACGCAGCTACGGAAAGGCACTAATTGAGCAATTTTACTGCCCTTTGGAATAAAAACAGGTGGAGTTAACGTGTAAACCATGATCTTAATAATCCCTGTGTAGTCTGCATCAATAACTCCTGGTAGAACAAAAATGCCTTGACGTGATGTAGATGAACGACCAACTAGTAAAGCTGATAACCCCTCCCCTAGTGGTCCCTTTACGTTTGTGTCTATTACTACTACCTTGTCAGATACGAGTGTTGAATCTACTGCGGTTTCCACATCCACTCCGGCACTTCCTGCGGTGGCGGCACGGAGGGAACAAATTCCTGACTTTGGCTCTGGCTTAAATTCAGACTTGACAATGGTGTCGCCCCCTGATTTACTATCATCGCGCGCGCGGCTGGCGCGCTCGGTTTCCAGTTTCCCTGCATCCGGCACTCGTAGGTATTATGATTATCCATTTTGCAATTTTTGCACCATTTCCTGCTACCCCGTTGCTGCTGTTGTTGTGGCTGTTTACATTGGTTTCTGTAGTGGCCTAATTTCCCACAATTGAAGCATTTCTTTCGCTTGGCTCCTCCCCCTTTTTTCTCTAACAGAGGACGAATAGCACCATATACCGCAGCAGCAACTAGAGATGCAGGACCAGTGGTGCGTTCTATAACTTCTAACATATCTGCCACTTGGGCATCTCTAGGTAATGTGCTTATGATCCTTTTTGCTTTATCATTGGCATTCTCAAAGGCAAACATTTTAAAGACTTGTTCCTTCATTGTATCGTCCAAATCAGGATGACTTCGAACAGCCTGATGTAAACGATCAATAAAGGAAGGAAAACTTTCCTGGGGGCCTTGTTTAATATTTGCAAAAGAATATACTTTCCCCGGTTCTCTAATTGAAATCATTGCTTGGTAAGCTAATTGCTGTGACAACTGCAATACTTCTGCCAGAAAGCCTTGTTGTAAATTCGTGTTTGCAAAAGGACCTTGACCCATCAGCATTTGTGCTTGAACACCATATAGAGGGTCTCCCTGCTGCCGAGGTCGTGCAGCTTCACGGTCACATAGTTGCTGCCAGGCCCTGGAGAACAAAAGCTGCTGAGAAGGGGACAAAAGAATGTTAGCAACTTGTTGTGAGTCATGTGGTATCAGCACATCTGCTGTGAAAATAAATTGTAACAGTTGTTGAGTATAACCGGATTGAAGCCCATATTGTGATATCGCAGAACGCGCCTTTTCTAAAATTTTCCAGTCAAAAGGTTCCCACCTTCTAATTCCCCCATGGTCTGTGATAATGGGAAAGGCACATGGCAAAAAATTTCCTTCGATTAAGGCTTCACGAATAACTCCCTTCCATCTCCTGCTTCTCTCTTGTTCGTCTGGTGGCGCAAAGGGCGGTGGGGCAGTCGGCACAGATAGATGTTGCATAGGCATCGGTGGTGACAAAGGTGTAGCAAAAGGATTAGGTGTATTGTGGACTGTAGTATCTGAAGAATATTGTGGATTATTGTTGTCATCGGCATCTGATGTCTTCAATTGCGACAGCTTGTCCATAACTTGTCGCAAAACTTCTTCAAAAAGTTCTTTTTTCTGTTGTTCTCCCAATGAAATCAGCGGGGGCATGGGTTCCTCCCCTGGGTGAAGCTCTGAACGGAGCCCAGGTCGGGGCTCTGGGCGGGGATCTGGTCGGGGCTGTGGGGGGGGCCTCTGGGCAGAGCTCTGGGCGGGGCTCTGGGCAGAGCTGTGGGCGGAGCTGGGGGGGCTCTGGGCGGGGCTCTGTGAGGTCAGGATAGAGGCGGGACTTAGGTCGACAAGATGGTCCACCTATTTCCACACCCCTTTGTAGTTCTTCTGCCTTCTCTTCCGGGACCCTTTGTTGAACAAACGTGCTGTCGCCATTTTGGCTGCCGCCATTGTGGCGCAGTTCCTTTTTTAGGGGTGTGGTCCCTATAGGGTCCCTTTTTTCTCCCAAATCTGCGGTTTCTACGTTAGTAGCAGAAGGCATGGGTGGTGCTAGAGGCACAGAAATTCGCGTAGAAAAGATAGAGGAAGTGTTCGTCATGAGAGTGAAGAGGAGGAGGAGATAATAGAGGAGGAGGAGGACAACGACGACTCTGACTACCCCAAAGAGATGGAGGATGAAGACGATGCCAGTTATTGTACTGAGAGCAGCTTCAGGAGCCACAGCACCTACAGCAGTAGCAACAGTTCGTTCGGCTTTCATGCTATGTAACGCTTCTTTAATTGACTTCCACGGGGTAGCATATTTATTCGCCTCCTTCGCACCCGCTCCCCCCGAGCTGATATCATCCCATAGCTCTCTGCCTATGGTTTCCCACGTAGAGAGTTCAAAAGCGACTCCTACTGCGGGGATCAAGTCTGTGTTCCAAGCCCACAATAGCTGCCCTTTAAGAGCCAAGGATTCATATTTAAATTTTCTCACAGAGAGCATATGCTGGAGCAGATTTAGGATAGCCTCTTGTTGCTTATCTAACCCCATCTGTCTCCCCGGCCGCTCACTTATCCTCCTAGGCGAGATTCCAGCGTCGATCCAGCGACTAGAACAAGGTGCACCTTTTTCCACTCAGTGACTACGCAGGTCACTGCTCATTCCGCCGGGGCAGCGGATCATTCGACCGGTCTTCCACCCTCTTCCTCGCCAAGTCTCTCAACTTTGTCGTGAGGAATCTGAGGGTCCCTGTTCGGGCGCCAATTGCGGGAAAATGAGGACACCTGACACGATCAATGTGATCAAACAAGTGAACCCCCCTTTATTTACATTCAGCGTGTTTTATAACCTTGCAAGCAAATAGCCCGCCTCTTCGTGTGATTGGTTGTACTGAAGGAAGCAGCGTCCCTATAGCGTCCATTTTCCGTTCCGCATCCGGGGGTTGTCCACGTCTCTACAGCTCTTCCGCATTCCAGCATACGTCATCAAGAAAGGCTGGATTGTTCACCTGTCCGTTAACCCTTAGATGTCCTCCGACAGGGGCCCAGAGCAAAAACAAGCCTTTGAACAAATTAAACAAGAAATAGTCCATGCGGTAGCCCTGGGACCAGTCCGGACAGGACAAGATGTCAAAAACGTGCTCTACACCGCAGCCGGGGAGAATGGTCCTGTGATAAATGAGTGAGTCCCAAACAGAACTCCAATCAAAGTTTACAATTTATTAAGCGAATAAAGGCAAGCAAACAGCGCTGGGTGCGCCGGGAGTCTCCGCTCCACCAAGACGCACACCCGCCGTGGCAGTTTTTCTTGTATTTATACAAACATATTCATAGCCCCCCCAAAAAGGTCAGTTTTTTCCCATGAGATCATTTCTATAGTCCCCGCCTCAGGATCCGCCTCAGGCTCCTCCTCGACACGCCTCCTGATGGTCGTGGGCAGGGGTCTTCAGGATGAAGGCCGGAGGTCTTCCTCACGTGGGCAGGGGTCTTCAGGATGAAGGCCGTAGGTCTTCCTCACTGTGCACTTTTCACCTCTTCTCTAAAATTCCCGATTTGGCTGCGTTTGCAGAACCAAACCGGTTCCAGCCTGGTCCGTCCTTGAGTGGACATCTGGTTGTAGTTCTTGTTAGTCCTTATCTTGCCCTCATAGGCTAGTTTTTGTCTCCCTTCCTCCCTACAGATGTGTGGGTCCTGAGTTACGACTTTGCTGGCATCTCTCTTATCTCTCTCACCAACCTCCTCCCTGGGCAGCCAGCAGGGACTGAGACTTCACACTTTAATTAAGGCAAGCAATAATTCATACAGCAGTTAGTGTAGCAGTTAGTATTGAGTGTTTAAACAATTAACTTGTTAGTATTTAATATTTAAACAATAACTAATATATACCTTCTTATGTGATTTTGTTAGTATTTCTATATTCCCTCTGTCAGCCCCCCCCCTTTTTATTAGATCAAGTAAATCCTTTCACTTGCATAAGTTTCCCCATTGATATAACACTTTGTGCACTGAAAATATACACGCCAAACCCATATGTACAACAGTGTCAGTAGCAATATTAAAGCAGCTGCAGCTATTAACAGTATTGTCACAGGGTATTTTAAATGACTGAAAAATCCTGGAGCTGAAGGTGACCACCTGAAGAGAGTTTCCCAGCATCTATGCTCTCCATCCTTTTCTACCTTTTCACCATTTCCTTTTATCTCGTTTTGCATCACGATGAACTGTCACCAGAGCTCTTTGTTCTGCAGTGCCAGAGCATCCTGTGTGTCACTCTGGCGGTCAGCAGCATCATGAGGAATTTCGCAAGTTTATGTTTTTGCATTTCACAGAGATCTTAAACTAAGATAATCACTTCTCTTAAATAAGGCACACCCCGCTCCTTACCACCATATTGACACGAATCAAAGGAACATATTTCACAATCCCTCATTTTCTTTTTTGATGGTATTGATTCGTGTTTTTGTTTCCAATCGTGTCAACACTTGCTGAATAGGTGTCGGTCCCTTGGCTTCTTTTGTTTTTATTACTAACAGGGAATGAGTTTTTCCTTTTTGTGTTTCCGAATTAACAGGTACTGCAGATATCTGCATTCCCTGTATAGCCGAATGTACTAGCCTAATGACACAAGGTATCAAACATGGAATTATTAACAATCCTCCGAATATTCCTAGTATAACTATTCCAATTTTGGTTAGCCAATCACCATTCACGAAATTTCCAAAAAATCCCCCTAATTCTCCTAGATTGATTCCATTCCAAGTTTGAACTGGGACGTGAGCTACTTTTTTCATTTCCTTTACAAGTTCATCTATAACTTTTCCGTCATCATCAATTGCCAAACAACAATTACTAAGATTAAATTTTCCGCATACACCTCCCTCTTGTGCCAACAAATTGTCCAAGGCTAGGCGATTCTGATACAAAGCCGTTCTCATTTTGGTTTGTTGTTTAGCAATTAATCCAAGTGCATCCCCAGTTTTGTTTACTATTATCTCCAGCACTGCTTGTAATCTTATTATCCTATTCAGCATATATATTGGAGTTCTGTAACCCCAAGATCCATTTTCTGCTCGTGTAGTTGGAGCATAACAGGCAATGATTCTCTCAGGTGGTTATTCATTATCTTTCCAATTTGCAAATTCCGCTTATAGCGCTTTCTTTTTAACTCATCGGTTTCTGTATACACTTGAATTCCCAGTCACTCTCCCCGATTTATGGGTAACAGGAAAAAACTGGGTCTTACGGTTTTTAATACTCAGGACCCTGTCCAATTTTTCAGCAAAAATGCATAAGCTAATTTGTCACAAATCCAATAATGACCTTCAGGAGCTGGCTAACCATTTGGTATATTGGTTCCATTGGTCCAATTTTTAAATTGATTATTAATTTCCAGTGGGTTTCCCCACTTACTCCAATTATTTCAAGTTTTATTTCATAGGTAACCTCTTTCACACTCCAGGTTACCTACTTGTTTTCCGTTATCTTTTAGATTTTGCCAGCAACTCCTTCCAATTATACTTGTGTGGAGTACCCATTGTTGTTTCCTATTTCCCTTTTCTATTTTTTCCATATTTGGGAACTACTTATATTGCTTTCCATGGCCTCCCATGGCCATTGTTCACTTTGATTTGTTCCTCTACAAACATAGCAATTAGTTACATTTAATGATTTAGCAATATTCTCAGCAAGATTTACAAATAAATTTTTAGTTATTGTGGGAATTTCATATTTTACTCCTTTTTTCATTTCATGATAGAAGGCGTTGAATAATAATCTGTGCTGTATTGATTCCCTTGTCTTTTCTTTAATTATTATGTGTAAAAATAGCTCCCAGATCTTCCCCAGGTCCATAAATTAACAGTCCAATTCTTATGTCCTGGTCTTTCCGTTGTTTTGGATTTCTAATAGTTAGGTTAACTGGATTACAAGAATGGGCTGTACAATTGGAGACAACCGTTCCTTTTTTAATTTCTGCTTTTAATTGAGTCCCCTTACATTGTTGGGGCCATCCCCATGGGGGAGCTGTACTCCAACAGGCACAAGTTTAACCTGCGCCCCCACAATAGTAATAGCTCCTGGCAAGATAATCCCAATTGTTGATATAACAATTAGATGGTTGGGATGTCTTAGGTCTGGGACATATATATTTTTCACTTTGATTGCAATATTTTCTCCATCCCATGTTACCACAATTACTATACAAGTCGTCATCAATAGCATCACAGGTGTCAAAAGTTATCAATACTGGAGTATTCAAATCAGTTATTACCTTACTTGTTCCAATTAGTCTGCCTTCTTTTGAATTTGTCGTTACTCCCATCCAATATTGATAAGGGAGTTCCTTTGGATCATAGCATACAGTTCTGTTTTCTTCTTTGCAGCTTCCTATTTTCTGAGCTTTGCATTCATAAACAGTATGATATACCAAGATTTGGGAGTTTACCCGTCCCCTTCTGGTAGTGACCACACATTGGCTGTAATTGTTTGCTGCAGCCTGAGTCAGGAAACTCACCCCATATAGGCTCAGAAGAGGTCCGGTAAGGGCCATAGTGGTCGGCGGTCACAGCCCGAAGGGGTTGCAGCCCTTGGCAGACCTTCTAAGCCGCACCACTGATTCCCTGTCCGGTCTTGCCCTCTTCCTTAATCTTGAAGGGGTGGTCTTTTTCTGAGCACCTGCAGGGGTTACAAGGTTAGCTCTTTTAATTGGTATATTATACTTAGTTTTGTTGTCCTACTCCCTATTTATATTAAGGGAGTGGTAGCTCCACAGTGAATGTTCCGAAAAATTTGAACTATTATGTAAATATTAAACGCGCAGAACACTTAACACTTACAAACAAACAACAGCATTTAAACAATGATCAGGCACAAGTGCCAACTCCTCTCCAGAGGCTTATAGGAATATTACCTCCTGCTAAACTTTATTGGAGTTACCGCTATGAAATTCCCACAGTAACTTAGCTTATATTTCTCCAGTGGAGGTCTCTTTAAGTTCATCAGATGGTTAGCTTAGTTCCTCCCAGTTCAGATGTTATTTTCCACTTCTTTACTGGACTCTTTACTCACTACGCGTGTCCATCCTTTTCAGCAGTTCTTACAGCTGTTTCTGTGGTTAATAAAACAAGAAAAGGTCCCTCCTAAAGGGAAGATAAGGTTTCTTCTTTCCACGTTTTCATCAAAACATTATCTCCCGGTTTTATTGTGTGAATTGCAAACTTTAAAGGCGGTGTTTGAGCTATCGTTCCAATTTCTCTTAACTCTTTTAATCTTTTTCCAATAATGATTATAAATTTTTGGATATTATGATCCTCAATTACATTATTTCCCAAGGGCATTCCTTGGGAATAAGGCATACCATATAACATTTCATATGGTGATAATCCAGTTTCACTCTGTGGTTTTGTTCTTATATTTAAAAGTGCCAAAGCTAAGCACTTTGTCCAAGGCATTTGAGTTTCACTCATTAATTTAGCCAATTGTTGTTTTTTATTGTTTTGTTCATCCTTCCCACTTTTCCCGAACTTTGTGGATGCCATGGAGTGTGGTACTCCCATTGAATACCTAACGATTGACATAACAGTTTTATTATTTCAAAAGTGAAGTGTGTGCCTTGATCAGAATCGATGTACTCGATTATCCCATATCGAGGTATCAAGTGTTTTAACAAAATTTTTACTACCATTTGTGCTGCAGCTCGTGCTACAGGGTGAGCTTCTACCCATCGTGTTAAATGATCTACTAGTACTAATAAATATTCTGTTCTTCCCGCCTTAGGCAGGTCAGTGAAATTAATCTGCATTCTCTCGAAAGGTCTGTAAGCTATTTTTCTTTTTCCCGAAGCCACTTGCCGAAACACTTTCTTATTTATCTTTTTGCAAGTTACGCAGTTTTGTGCAATTTGCTTTGTTATTTCGTAAATCCCACTACAGCCGAATTGTTTAAGGAAACGATCGCTTAATGCCTTTGTCCCCCAATGTGTTTTAATAGCTTCAGGCTCGGCGGCCCCCGGCGCCGGCCGGGCCGAGCCGAACGGGCCCGGACCCGCTCCGCCCGCGCACGGGGAGGCGCGGCCGCCACAAAGCCGCCCCCGCCCCGGTCACGCCGCCGGCGGCAATAGGGGCCCCGGGGCGGGCCGAGCGCGGCCGGCGCGCCGGGAAGGAAAATCCCCGCCGGGCCGCGGCCGCCGTCAGGCCGGCCCGGGGGGGCCGTGCGCCGCGCCGGGCCCCGCCGCCACCTCCGCGAGCAGCCGCGGGCAGCCGGGCTCCCGCTCCAAGGGAAAATAATTTCTGGATCTTTCACCCAGAGAACAGACCCAAAAGGCATCTTTCAAATTTATTACGCTATACCTAGTATGTTTTGGGGGGGGGGGTGTATGACTCGGTAAAGCATAAGAATTTGTTACCACAGGGAATTTAATGATTGTTCGCTGATCTACAGCTCTCAGGTCTTGCACCATTCTATATGACCCATCCGGTTTCTTTACGGGGAGGATGGGTTTATTATGAGGTGACATACATAGTTCCAAAGTTCATTTTTCTAAAAGTCCGTCAACTACGGGTTTTAACCCCTTTCGACCCTCCATGGGTATAGGGTATTGCTTGATTCTAATCGGGCGATGTAGATTTATTATGTAAACGCTTACGGGGTCCATTTCTACTTTTCTAATTCCTTTTTCTTTATATTTTGGCCCCTGTATCTATTAAAATAGAACCTCTTCCTTATGGAGACCTATTGTTAATTTTATCAAGGGCTCTGTTGATGTTGAAGTCCCCAGAATATATAGCCCCTGACACCCCTATTCTTCCTTAAACATTTTTTTTTTTTTTTTTATCTTGTTCTCGCTTACGGCAGTCTTTTGAACATGTCCCTTCTTGTTACAGTAGTAACAAATGGGAACCGTGATTTTTTTTTTTTTTTTTTTTTTTTTTTTTTTTTTTTTTTTTTTAACCGGCTGCCCCCGGGGTATGTTTTCTAATTTTTACTTCCCCAGACAGGGCTTTATTCCTCTGACTTTCTCTCACTGCTACAAAGATTTTTGCTTTTGCCGCTTGTCTTTCTTCATCTCTTCTAACATAGACTTTTTGGGCTTCCCTAAGTAATTCCTCTAATCCTCTTTCCTGCCAATCTTCTAATTTTTCTAATTTCTTTCTTATATTGATACCTGAAAAGGAAACTGAACTTTCCAAGACTTGTTTTAAAGTTTTAGAAAGCAGGTATTCTTTATTGCAGCGCTGGGTGCACGGGGGATTTCTCCTCCTAGCGTGCACCCAGCGCTGCAATAAAGAATACCTGCTTTCTAAAACTTTAAAACAAGTCTTGGAAAGTTCAGTTTCCTTTTCAGGTATCAGATTTGGCACCCCAGATGGGACCCTCTCTGTTCGGCTGCAGGACCCGCTGAGAACAGGACTCCCTCGGGCGCCCCCGGGGATTTCCCCGGAGGGACTCCTCGCCTCAATCGGATCGCTGCGGGAACAGACAAGGACCACCTTCCATCTTAGAGAAGGTATTAAGGTATTCTTTTGATTCTTTTGGTTTGGGGACCGGTCCATTAAGGTAGCTCTCTGTAAGCCGTACGCAAGATAGCGTATACCGGGCAGCTAGCGCCTCAAAGGTATACTTTGGTTATAGTTGTGGGAGCAATTACAGTTGTGGGTTCCAGTCCCACTCGGGGTAGCTTTCCGTAAGCCGTAAGCTGAGACTTGCGCAGGACAGCGTATACCGGGCAGCCAGTGCCTTAAAGGTATACTTTGGTTACGATTGTGGGTTCCAGTCCCACCAAAGGCGCCTTAAGAACAACAGAAAAAAAAACACACTTAAGTGACTACAATTGTGGGTTCCAGTCCCACCGGAAACCATCTGGAAGCTGAAATATTAATCCTGTATTGAATTCTATGTGTTTGTTTGTGTGATTCTAAGAGTTGTATTAATTGTATGGTTGGATTTTTTGTGGTTGCAATTGTAAGACTTGTTTTTGTTCTGTGTGTGTGTGACTGAAATGTACTTTTAGTACAAAGCGAGTGCGGAGTCTTGATCCGTGGTTCTGTCCTCCCGCAGGGGAAACAGCCGGAGATAGACGAAGCAATAGAAAATAAGAGTGAACGTGTTATTTTAATTTTAATTCCAGTTGTTTGTTTGGTAACAACAGGATTGGGATAATAATAACCAACAAATAATGGGTAACCAACAGAGCGGGGAAATTTTAAAAAAGAGTCCGTTAGGATGCGTCTTAGCACATTGGAAAGATATTGAGGGTCCCCCAGGAGGAAATGTAAATAAGAAAACTTTAGTTAAATACTGTAACCAGTGGTGGCCGTTATATAAATTGGAAGAAGGGGAAAAATGGCCAAATAATGGAACTTTGAATTATAATACTCTATTGCAATTGATGCTGTTTCTCAGAAGAAATGAAAAATGGGATGAGGTGTTATATGCTGATATGTTTTTCACTTTAAGAGATCATCCTGAGTGGCAAAAGGAATGTGGTATAAATTTAGTTCCTAAAGACCCCTTTGTTTTGGCACTAGAGAAAGATAAAAAGAAGGAACAAGGAAAGCTGAAACGATGTTGTTCAGCATGTAGTATTGGAGAAAGGTGTTTGAAAGCAAAAGATCGGGAAAGTGAGGAAAGGATTGAAGATTATATATCACCACCTCCTGCATTACCCATGGGGTTTCCTGATGGGAACAATGGGAACAGTAACTCAGGAGGGGGAGCAGTGGGGGGATCACCACCAACATCACCCCCTGCATCAACACCAACATCACCCCCTGCAGCAGAGGGGGAATCAACTCCGATTACTGCCCGAACACGTAGTAAAACAGGACCAATTCTCCAGGCACCACTTAGAGAAGCTATGGGGCCGGCAGGACCGATGACAATTAAGGTCCCTTTTTATATGGGAGATTTGGACACCTGGAGGGAAGAGGTTAAAAATTACAGAGATGATCCATTAAGAGTCATAGTTAAAAATCAAAACCCAAACTGGAAAGATATAGACATACTGTTAGATGCAATGACTGAAACTGAGAAACAGTTAATTCTAAAAACAGCCCGAACTCAAGTGCAGGCTCAAATTACAGCCGGAACGATGGCAGGGGGAGTCGATCAGTATGTTCCCCTGATTGACCCACACTGGGATCCGAATGATAATACAGACCAGCGCACATTAAGGCAATATCAAAATTGGATAAAATTTGGATTAGAAAACGCGATCCCAAAGGCTGTAAACTGGTCAGCACTTTATGCTGTAAAACAAGGGCAAACCGAAACCCCCACGGAATTCTTAGACAGATTACGATTGGCGATGCGTAAATATACTACTTTAGACCCCTCATCTGAAATAGGGCAGCAACAATTGGTATCGTTATTTTTGGGTCAGTCATCAGACGATATTAGAAGAAAACTCCAAAAACTAAAAGAGCCTGAAGTGCGGAATTTAGAAAAATTAATTGAAGAGGCATGGAGGGTGTACAGGAACAGAGAAAGCAATGAAAGGAGAAAATTAAGTAGAGCATTAGCCACAGCAACAATCTCGGCATTACAACAACAAAGTGCAGGACCCCAAGGATCCCCTGGAAGTAGAGGCAGAGGCAGAGGCAGAGGAGGGCCTCGCCGGGGATCTCGAGGGAGTTTCCAAACAACGTTACGATCAAATCAGTGTGCTTACTGTGGAAAACAAGGGCATTGGAAAAAGGAATGCCCTAAATTAAAGCCTGAGGTGGTTGCTGAAGCTAAATGACGGGGACCTGGGGAACCTACCCTGGCGGATCCACTGGTTAAATTAAAGCTAGGGAACCAGAATGAGGAGGTGGAATTTTTAATAGATACGGGTGCCTCATATTCTGTATTGAATCAAGAACTAATACCTGTAGATCATGATTTTGTAACTGTAATAGGAGCCACTGGCCAGCAGAAAAAGGCTTTTTTTCTACAGCCAATTAAATTTCAGATTGGAAAACAAGTAGGGATTCACCAATTCCTTTATTTACCAGAATCTCCGAAACCTTTACTTGGACGGGACCTATTAGAGCAATTGGAAGCACAAATAATTTTCGAAAAGGGTAAGGTAGAATTCAAAGTAAAAGATGATCGATTAATTGAAGTTTTAAGTTTGGCTATGATCCAAATTGAAAACCAAACTAAGAGTACCGCAGAGATTGAAGAAATTTTAGATCAAGTGTATCCAGGGGTATGGGCTTCTGAGATTCCAGGTAAAGCAAAGAACGCTGCACCGATAAAGGTGGAAGTAAAACCTGGTTCTGGTGCAGTTAGAATAAAACAATATCCTTTAAGGTTGGAAGACCGAAGGGGCATAAAAGAAACAATTGAAAAATTCCAAAAATTTGGGTTACTGATTGAATGTGAGTCAGAATATAATACCCCAATTTTACCAGTAAAGAAACCAGATGGGAAATACAGAATAGTACAAGATTTAAGAGCAATAAACAGAATTGTGGAGGATCTGTATCCAGTAGTAGCAAACCCGTACACTTTGTTAACCAGTCTGAAGGAAACGTATGAATGGTTCACAGTTCTGGATTTAAAGGATGCATTCTTTTGCCTCACCTTGGCCCCTGAAAGCCGTAATTTATTTGCTTTTGAATGGGAAAACCCCGATTCGGGACGTAAAACTCAACTCGCTTGGACAGTGTTACCTCAAGGATTTAAAAACAGCCCTACAATTTTTGGGAACCAATTAGCAAGGGAATTGGAACTTTGGGAAAGGCCTCCAGGTAATGGCATTCTTTTACAATATGTGGATGATATTTTGATAGCTACAGAAAAGAGAGAAGAGTGTAAAGAATGGACTGTGAACTTACTGAACTTTCTTGGATTAAGTGGTTATCGAGTGTCATTACAGAAAGCCCAAGTCCTGCAGAGGGAAGTGATCTATTTGGGATACCTGATTTCCAAAGGACAACGACAGCTCGGAAATGAAAGGAAGGAGGCCATCTGCAAGACTCCAGAACCAACTACGGTAAAGGAACTTCGAACTTTTCTGGGAATGACAGGTTGGTGTCGTTTATGGATTCATAATTATGGACTGTTAGTTAAACCTTTATATGAACTACTGAAAGACAATCAGAAACAATTAATTTGGACTGATGAGGCCAAAAGAGCCTTCAAAGAATTAAAATTAGAACTGATGAGAGCCCCTGCTTTGGGCTTACCAGATGTGACAAAACTTTTTTGGCTGTTTGCATATGAAAAACGAGGAGTGGCCCTGGGAATTTTAGCCCAAAAGCTGGGACCCTGCAAGCGAGCAGTAGCATATTTTTCCAAACAATTGGACGAAGTCAGCAAAGGATGGCCAGGATGCCTCCGGGCAGTGGCGGCTGTCGTCGTAATCATTCAAGAGGCTCGCAAGGGCAGAAAATGATCGTTTATACTTCCCACGCAGTAATTTCTGTCTTAGAACAGAAAGGTGGACATTGGTTATCACCGTCAAGATTCTTAAAATATCAGGTGATCCTGATGGAGCAGGATGATGTGGAAATCGTTACATCTACAATCGTTAACCCTGAGTCTTTCCTGAGTGATAAACAGGAAACTGACCCCATCGTACATGACTGCATAGAGACAATTGAAACTGTCTATGCAAGTAGACCGGACCTGAAAGAAGAACCACTGGAAGAGGCCGATCATACCTGGTACACAGACGGGAGCAGCTTTGTGAAGAATGGAGTCCGAATGGCCGGGTATGCGGTAACAACAACTGAGCAGGTAATAGAAGCAAGATCTCTCCCAAAAGGTACGTCTGCACAGAGGGCAGAAATAATTGCCTTGGTGAGAGCGCTGGAGCTCGCTGAAGGGCTGCGAGTAAATATATGGACAGATTCAAGGTATGCCTTTGGTGTAGTACATGCTCATGGAGCGATCTGGAAAGAACGAGGACTTTTAACCACACAAGGAAAAGGTATTAAACATGCCGATATGATACTGCGACTTTTAGAAGCAGTTCAGCTTCCAGCAGCTGTGGCCATCATGCATTGTAAAGGTCATCAAAAAGGTAACACTGACAAGGAGGTGGGTAACGAATTGGCTGATCGTAAAGCGAGGCAAGCAGCGGAACAAGGTGAGGTATTAAGTTTGATCCCAGAAAAATCCTTATCACTACCTGAAAAGGTAGAATATGATGAAAAAGATAAAAAGCTTATCAAAGATTTAAAAGCTAAGGTTAATCCATCAGGATGGGCAACAGTAGAGGACAATCGAATAATAGTTCCCTTTAGAATACTATGGATGTTGATAAAAACTGAACATGGCAAAACTCATTGGGGAACAGAAGCTTTATACAATTCTCTCTCTAAGCAAATAATAGCACGAAGTTTATTTCAAACTGTAAAAATGTGGTTAGTAGATGTGAAACCTGTTTAAAGAATAACTCAAAGGCAGACAACCGGGTAAAGTTTGGAAACATTGGCAAAGGATGTGTTCCAGGTCAGAATTGGCAAATAGACTTCTCGGAATTGCCTAGAAAAGGCGGGTATAGATATCTGTTAGTATTAACAGATACCTATTCCGGATGGCCTGAAGCATTTCCCTGTCGAACTAACAAAGCTCGAGAAGTGACTAAAGTTTTGCTAAGGGAAATCATCCCTCGGTTTGGAGTCCCTGAAGTAATTTCTTCAGACAGGGGGCCGCATTTTGTATCACAAGTAGTGCAATCTGTTAGTAAATTTTTAGAAATTGACTGGAAATTGCATACACCTTATCGACCCCAAGCAAGCGGGCAGGTGTAGAAAATGAATCACTTAATAAAAACACAATTCAAATTACTGTAGAAGGAACTAATAATTCTGTGCTCACAAAGAATCTTTGTGCCCTCGAAAATGAAAAACTAGAATGCTGGAGCAACTTTACATTAACCCAGCCTGTCTTTATAATTTGCCTCTGGAATACTCAGAAAGGTGACATGGCACTCACATTTAAATTCAAAATGGGCATTATTGAACCAGTGACAACAATCACTCCCAGCCCTAACATGATAACAAGTTCATCTAGCACAACGCCACCTATGCCAAATACTCTATTTTTTGAAATTGGACCTTACGTAATTCAGAATACAGGACAACAGCAGATATTGTTTAACCCGTCACGATCCCTCAGACGAGTTGAATTGTCAATGCAAAGTAACATCTCCAGTATCCAGCCAGCCTGTTCACCATTTCTGAAAACCTCTTACATGGGGTGGAAAATGTGGTTACATAGACGAAATATCTTCTCCGAAAAACGAATGAAGAGGGATGTTACCGGTATCCTGGGAACAGGAATGGGAATTCTAAATAATATAGACTCTGAGGTCCTAATGAATAAATTGGTTACAATAACTAGTGACCTAAACAAGTTGGAACATCCTTTACGATCTTCCCTTTTGGCTCTGGGAAGTGAACAGTGGCTTTTATCACGTACATTACCTCAGTGGGAGAACATAAATGAAAAAGACCATCAGTCCATTATAGATGCATTTGGTGCAGCCCAAAACAATATCTCTTTAGCTCTCAGCTGCATCCAAGCTCAATCGTGGATTCAATCCACAACAGCTATGATTATAAAGGAAGGTGAAGAAGGCACTTTACCCAATGAGATTCGGAAAGTGATATGGGATAAGGCAAGTAATTTTGAAAAAGATTCCAATCTTGGTGGCAGTTAGTTAATTTTACTTATGATCCCAAAAATGATATGGTCACAGCCTTTGTGTTAACTATACACAATGCTTCGGTATACACAATATATCCAATCATTGCATTAGGATTAAATCACAATGGGACTACACTGTATCCCTTGGAACACAGAGTGTGGGCACGAAAGAGTGAGAATAAATGGCAAACAATTGACATTAGCACATGCATTGTGCAAGGGCAACAAGGATTCATTTGTGAAAGCAATACCATCAGAGCTCAAGACATCTGTCTTGACACTGAACAGAATGTTTGTCACTTTGAGATACATCCTGACGAAAAACCTAAAACTGTACTTGTATATATAGGTAATGGCTGTGTTTGCCTAAGAACTTCCTGTAATTCCATTTTGGTAGATAACATTACTAGAAATATGAATGATCACTCTAACCTTTGTATCTGTAATTTTGTAACTATCACAGGATGCGATTTTACTTATTTAGCTCCCATCACATCTTATCAATTACTAAAATCTAACTATACATTGTATCATGACCTGCGGCCTACCCCTATTGGAATGAACTCAGCATTGCTGAAAAGACTGGTGCAACATGAAGACTTAAGACGACGCTGAAGAAATACACCACGTCCTGGAACGAGTGAGGAAAGATGGAGAACATCATTGGTGGAATATTTTTATAGGGTATTCACCATCAGCAACTAGAGTGCTGCACTTATTAATACATCCTTTGCTTGTAGTATTAGTAGCAGTAACAATACTAACAATTGTAAACTTTATGTTCTGATACCAATTAACCAAGTTGACTAGGAGAGTTTGGGTACTACTCACAATTCTTAAACATGAACAATATGAAATTTTGCGAAAGAATTCGCAAGGATAAAGAAAAGGGGGGAATTGTTACCCAACAATAAAAGGGTTAAAGTTTTGTGTAGCAGTTTCATGAAGGGTTCAGTCGGCAGTAGGTGATTTACACATACCTAAAGAAACTAACAAGACGTCCATCCTTGAAGCTGCCAGCAGTGATTAAAACAGAGACTCTTTATCAAGAACTGTCTGCCCTTGGAGGGAACATCCCAGAAACTGCAGAAACTGCATAAACTTTGTTATCATGTTTTTCTAAACTATGAACATGCAGTGACTTGGGGGAAAAGGTAATTCCGGCAGGGGGAGATCGCGACCACCGACTCACGGACCACCTACCCTAATTACACCCCAGACCCAAAAGAAAGGGGCGGAGGAGGAAAACTGAGCATGCGAAGTGATTTACATGAAAAGCGAGAGAAAATTAACCAATTGTTTAAGAATATGTAAATATGTTATGAATTATGCATGATTGTAGTGTATAACTAATTTTCTGTCCAGAAGCCGGTGTGCACGCTAGGAGGAGAAATCCCCCGTGCACCCAGCGCTGCAATAAAGAATACCTGCTTTCTAAAACTTTAAAACAAGTCTTGGAAAGTTCAGTTTCCTTTTCAGGTATCAATATCTTTCCAGGATTTAGCTACAAGTTGCGTTCTAAGTAATGCGGTCCCAGCTACTGTATTCAGATCAATTCCTGAATACATTTGTAGGCTTTTTTCTTAGCCTCTCCAACCATTCTGTTGGAGATCCATCTTTCCCTTGTTGTTCATTAAATGCTTTATTAATATTTTGCCCTCGGAGAACCGCTTCCCTTATTCCTTGTATGATCAACGTTCTCAGATCCCTCATGTTTTGTCTCCCCTGGGGTTGTTGATGATCCCAGTGGGGATCCACATTAGGCCATTTCTGGTCTCCCGGGGGTCCTGCTTGATTTTGTCTTTCCCAAATTCTCATTCCAGCTTGTCTAATCATTCCTTTTTCTTCAGCAGTAAATAAAATCCCTAAAATGGATTGTATTTCTTCCCAGGTATAAGTATTAGGACCTAGGAATTGATCCAATTTTTCTGCTACTTCGAGGGGATTATCCAATAGGGTTCCCATTTCTTTCTTAAAATTTCTTATGTCTGTGGTATTTAATGGGACTGCTACGAACCCTATACCCCCCTGAGGACCCCCGAGAGGAACCTCTCGTAAAGGATATAAAGAGGCTCCCTTGGGTACGGCAATCTTACTTCTTGTACAAGCAGCCGGGGTTTTTCCAGCTCCGGTGCTGTCGGTGGAGGTGGCAGAGGTATAGACAGTTCTGATGGGGATATTACGGCCACCGGGGGGGAAACCACCACAGGAGGCGGATTGTTAAGATATGGTGGCGGTAAATTATCCAGCGGCTCCCATTTATCGTCTCCTTTTTTTTTTCTTTGCTTTTATCTCCTTTTTTTTTCCTCGAACTTTTTATCCGTTTTTAATGTAAGTATTGGGGCTGAAAAAGGACCTGGAGTCCTGATCCATAATTTTGCATATTCGCTTTCCTCCTGACTGAAAGGTTCTTTTGAATTAACATATATATTTAAAGCTTCGCAAATCCAATCATCAAAGGATCCAAAAACGGGCCAGAAAACATGTGGCTTTAAAGGTTTTTTTGGCCATGTAATCATACAATAGTGAATCAATTTTAATTTATCTTTTTCTTTTCTGGGGCCCCTTTCATCCCAATTTCTGATCATTAGTCCTAATGGACTTTCTACCGGTATATCTGGTAATTTGCTCCCTTTTTCCTGATCCTGGGTCTTTGACTTGTTTTGACCCATCTAGGAATTTTACTGTGGCAATTCCTACAGCCCTTGATTGCTGGTATGAATGTGTGGCAATTCCTACAGCCCTTGGTGGCTGATATGAGTGTGTGACAATTCCTACAGCCCTTGGTTGCTGGTATGAGTGTCTGGCAGGGGGTTAATGATCTATCACCCACCCACGAGTCCTATAGGAATCGCTTCGGTCCTTCACCGGCCAAGTCCCTCGCGGGAGATTGGAACCGCGGTTAGAAGACCTCCGCACTCGCTTCGGAACTACGTTCCGTCTCAGTCACACTCTTACACACACACATACACACACAGGCAACCGTATCCCACCCAACCGAACGATCAACGCCTTAAATACTTACACCTCCGTCGTCT
Source organism: Tauraco erythrolophus (assembly GCF_009769465.1). Taxonomy (NCBI): domain Eukaryota; kingdom Metazoa; phylum Chordata; class Aves; order Musophagiformes; family Musophagidae; genus Tauraco; species Tauraco erythrolophus. Next base: position 4,783,850 of record NC_141497.1, read on the forward strand.
TCTTACGACTCCGTCATTCGGATTGTCGTTCGGGATATAACCGAACGGTGTACGCACGGTCGGTTCGGGATCGAACCAAACAGTATACGCACACCACAATCACACGCGGCGTTACTCACAGCTCCGCTGTCTTCGTTTGGGATTATACCAAACGGTCGCTCGGGTCTGCGCGCAGAGAATTACGGGCAAAACAAAACTACTGAAGCCGGCAAGGGAGCTGAGCTCGTATAAAAATAAAATTCTTTGCTTGCTTCTATTCAGGTTCAGGATGGTGTCAGTCCCGACCCAACCCGACCAGGAGTCACCAAAAAAGTAAATGGTGAGGCGCCCCTCCTAGATCAGGTCAGACTTCAGGAACTAAGACCATCCCGGACGAGCCCCCAATTGTGATAAATGAGTGAGTCCCAAACAGAACTCCAATCAAAGTTTACAATTTATTAAGCGAATAAAGGCAAGCAAACAGCGCTGGGTGCGCCGGGAGTCTCCGCTCCACCAAGACGCACACCCGCCGTGGCAGTTTTTCTTGTATTTATACAAGAATATTCATAGCCCCCCCAAAAAGGTCAGTTTTTTCCCATGAGATCATTTCTATAGTCCCCGCCTCAGGATCCGCCTCAGGCTCCTCCTCGACACGCCTCCTGATGGTCGTGGGCAGGGGTCTTCAGGATGAAGGCCGGAGGTCTTCCTCACGTGGGCAGGGGTCTTCAGGATGAAGGCCGTAGGTCTTCCTCACTGTGCACTTTTCACCTCTTCTCTAAAATTCCCGATTTGGCTGCGTTTGCAGAACCAAACCGGTTCCAGCCTGGTCCGTCCTTGAGTGGACATCTGGTTGTAGTTCTTGTTAGTCCTTATCTTGCCCTCATAGGCTAGTTTTTGTCTCCCTTCCTCCCTACAGATGTGTGGGTCCTGAGTTACGACTTTGCTGGCATCTGTCTTATCTCTCTCACCAACCTCCTCCCTGGGCAGCCAGCAGGGACTGAGACTTCACACTTTAATTAAGGCAAGCAATAATTCATACAGCAGTTAGTGTAGCAGTTAGTATTGAGTGTTTAAACAATTAACTTGTTAGTATTTAATATTTAAACAATAACTAATATATACCTTCTTATGTGATTTTGTTAGTATTTCTATATTCCCTCTGTCAGCCCCCCCCCCTTTTTATTAGATCAAGTAAATCCTTTCACTTGCATAAGTTTCCCCATTGATATAACACTTTGTGCACTGAAAATATACACGCCAAACCCATATGTACAACAGTGTCAGTAGCAATATTAAAGCAGCTGCAGCTATTAACAGTATTGTCACAGGGTATTTTAAATGACTGAAAAATCCTGGAGCTGAAGGTGACCACCTGAAGAGAGTTTCCCAGCATCTATGCTCTCCATCCTTTTCTACCTTTTCACCATTTCCTTTTATCTCGTTTTGCATCACGATGAACTGTCACCAGAGCTCTTTGTTCTGCAGTGCCAGAGCATCCTGTGTGTCACTCTGGCGGTCAGCAGCATCATGAGGAATTTCGCAAGTTTATGTTTTTGCATTTCACAGAGATCTTAAACTAAGATAATCACTTCTCTTAAATAAGGCACACCCCGCTCCTTACCACCATATTGACACGAATCAAAGGAACATATTTCACAGTCCCACCTGGAGTCTCTGGCAAAAAGCGCCAGGGGAGACGCGAGGTCGACCTCTTGGGTTTTGGAGTCGAGGATACAAAGGATCCGAAACCAACTATACTCCAACTGAAAAAGAGATATTGGCAGCATATGAAGGAGTCCGAGCTGCTTCTGAAGTGATTGGTACGGAAGCACAGTTGCTCCTGGCACCCCGATTGCCAGTGCTCGGCTGGATGTTCAAAGGGAGCGTCCCGTCTACACACCACGCAACTGATGCCACATGGAGCAAGTGGATCGCGCTGATCACACAAAGAGCTCGGATAGGAAACCTCAATCGCCCAGGAATTTTGGAAGTGATCACTAACTGGGCTGAAGGTAAAGACTTTGGAATGTCACCAGAGGAGGAGGAGGTGACACGTGCTGAGGAGGCTCCACCTTATAATGAACTATCAGACAATGAGAAGAAATACGCTCTGTTTACCGACGGGTCCTGTCGCCTTGTAGGAAAACATCGAAAATGGAAAGCTGCTGTATGGAGTCCTACTCGACAGGTCGCAGAAGCTACCGAAGGAGAAGGAGAATCAAGCCAGTTCGCAGAGGTGAAAGCCATCCAACTGGCTTTAGACATCGCTGAACGAGAAAAGTGGCCAATGCTCTATCTCTATACCGACTCTTGGATGGTAGCAAATGCCCTGTGGGGATGGCTACGGCAATGGAAGCAGAGCAGCTGGCAACGCAGAGGTAAACCCATCTGGGCTGCCCCGTTGTGGAAAGACATTGCTGCTCGAGTAGAGAAGCTGATTGTGAAAGTACGACATGTAGATGCCCATGTACCCAAGAGTCGGGCCACAGAAGAACATGAAAACAATCAACAGGTGGATCAGGCCGCCAAGATTAAAGTGGCTCAGGTGGATCTGGACTGGCAACATAAAGGTGAAAAATTTCTAGCTCGTTGGGCCCATGATGCCTCAGGCCATCAAGGAAGGGACGCCACATACAAATGGGCTCGTGATCGAGGGGTGGACCTAACTATGGACACCATTGCAGAGGTGATCCATGAATGTGAAACGTGTGCTGCAATCAAGCAAGCCAAGCGGTTGAAACCTCTTTGGTATGGAGGGCGTTGGTCGAAATATCAATATGGAGAGGCTTGGCAAATTGACTATGTCACACTTCCACAAACTCGCAGTGGCAAGCGTTATGTGCTTACAATGGTGGAAGCGACCACTGGATGGCTGGAAACCTATGCTGTGCCCCATGCCACCGCCCGGAACACGATCTTGGGCCTTGAAAAGCAAGTCTTGTGGCGGCATGGCACCCCAGAAAGAATTGAGTCGGACAACGGGACTCATTTCCGTAACAATCTTATAGACACCTGGGCCAAAGAGCATGGCATCGAGTGGGTATATCACATCCCCTATCATGCACCAGCTTCTGGGAAGATTGAACGATATAATGGATTGCTAAAAACCACACTGAAAGCAATGGGTGGTGGAACCTTCAAACATTGGGATACGCATTTAGCAAAAGCCACCTGGTTAGTTAACACTAGAGGATCTGCCAATCGAGCTGGTCCTGCGCAATCAGAACTTCTACGTACTGTAGAAGGAGACAAAGTCCCTGTAGTGCACATGAGGAATATACTCGGGAAGACAGTTTGGGTTATTCCTGCCTCGGGTAAAGGTAAACCCATTCGTGGGATTGCTTTTGCTCAGGGACCTGGGTGTACTTGGTGGGTGATGCAGAAGGACGGGGAAGTCCGATGTGTACCTCAAGGGGATTTGATGTTGGGTGAAAATAGATGATAAAATGAATTGAATTGTGTGATATTAATTGCTGAATAACCCTGTCCCTGCATACCATCATCACTATGGTTGTCACATTGTACTAATGTCATTATATTAAGAATCATCCAGGTTAATGAAGAATGAACTTCGTCAGAATCAGAACTGATTCCAAACAACCAGCAACTTCTTCAAGATCAACATCTTCAACCTGCAGACAGCGGCCGGATACACCAACTACGAGCTCCAGGCGCCACACGCAACAAAGACTACATGTCATCCGTTCTACCGACTGAGCGAATTCCACGTCATCTTTCCTGCCCTGAGAGACTGTTGTAACAGATGAAGACACATTTTGGAGGGATGACCCATGGCTAAGGGAATAGTATATATGTAAGGTTTGAGCATGACATGCATGGTATGGAATAAGGGGTGGATACTGTCCCAGTTTTAGCTGGGACAGAGTTTTTTTTTAACAGCCAGAAGAGCTCCCTGTTTTGGTTTCACTCAGACGCTCACTCTGAGAAGAATGTTGATAGCAAGCTGATGTTTGTGGTTGGAAGTGAAACTCCAAGGACTTTTCAGTGTGCGGAGTACAGAAACACGACAGGATAAGGGGGGAGCACAGCTGGGACAAGGGGGACACGATTCCCCTTGTCATTTGTGTGGAACTTAAGACTGAGGGCCAAACTGGCCAATTAGTATTCCATATCATGCAGCGTCATGCCCAGTATAAAAGCGAGGGTCAGCCGGGAAGAAGGGCTTTTGCGCTTTTGCTCTTTTTGCACTTTTGCTCTTTTGCGCTTGCTGCGCTGTTGCTCTGCTGGTTTTTTTTCTTTCTCTCTCTCTCTCTTTCTCTCCCTCTCTGCCCCTCTCTATTTCGGGGCCTCGCGTTCGTCCGGGATTTGCAGTTTTCGGGACGAGACGGGCTTCGCATACGAGGGGTGGTGAGCACCTACATTGTATTAAATCATCTGTATTAAATCACTCTTATCTCAACCCACGGGTTTCACGTTTATCCTTTAATTCTCTCCCTCATTCCTGGGGGTGGGGGAGGGGGAGTGACCGGCTGTGTGTGGGGCGGTTCAACATAACCCACGACAACTGGGAAACACATCAATGTTCAAACTCACACCAGAGCCGGGTGTTTCTTTTTCTCATGTACACTCACCTCTCACTTCATAACCACATCTTTCAACCTTCCCATTCATCTCATCCCCAATATCCACTGGGATAAGAGCAAATAGATTATAGTTTGTGTTTTAACACCTCACATGCATAAGATAATAAAAGTTTATGTATTAGCTTATCTTAATTTTTTGCTTGAAGAAAAGAGTTCCTCAGAGTTCTTCTCATCATTATATTTTGTTTTCCCCCAGCTTTCCATCACAACCTTTCTCATCACTGACGCCATACCCTTGAAAAAAACAAGTACTCCATACTTCTGGTCTTCCTCAAGCTTTTTCCTAGGTCCCTACTCCACAAAAACATAGAGCATAGACCTATCCTCTCCCACTCTGTTATCCCCACACCAAGGTTTCTCTCAAATCTCCCTCTTCTGGATTTTCCAGTAGCTAGAATCAGTCTCCCCTTTTGCTCTAGTTCTTCAAAATCCCACTAGTTTTTCAAAAATCCTCACACACACATCAACTCCAGATTTACACTCCTCAGATACCAGGCCACCTTAGCAGCTTACCAAAGTTTCAACCTTTCCAACATTTCTCTTTCCACCAAACTTTTAAGAAACCTACCTTAAGTGTCAGACATTCTTTCAGCTTCCAATACTTCTGCTGCTGCTGCTTCTTCTTGCACCTCTACTTCCAATACTTCTTCCTTCCCCTCCTCCTTCTCTCACAACCCCCTGCTGCAGCTCCTAAAGCATTTCCCATGCTCTCCCCTTGAGGCCTTTCTGATTTTGCAATACAAGCTTTAAAACTCAGCCCAGCATTAACCATCAGAGGAGCAGACAATCTGCCCTTCTTCAAGGCAGCCAACTTGTACTCCCATCTGATAGGATATCACTGCAGCAATGAGTGCCCTAGCAAGGTTTCTTTGTAGGCTGTTGGGTGTGCTTGGGGACACATTGATCCTGCCAACCAGCACTGTTCAGCTGCAGAAGTCTGCCCTTGCAGATTTAACCACCTGAGCTTTCGTGGGGATTTCACAGTCCTGAACACAGCCTCCGTGACTGTGAGTGTGAGTTTGTCTCCAAGGACAGTTTAAAAGATTCATTCACAAACATATGGTGAAAATTACCCTCAAGTTTGTATTCTAAGGATTGAAGACTCTCTCTCTTTATCCATCAAAACAGTAGCAAAACACATATTAAGATACCACTACCCCTTTAAGAGACATGGTAGAAAACTCTCTCCAGTCAAGCTAAGCCAAGAACCCAGGCTATTCTCTTAACAGTAGTGATATGATCTTGGAAACCTAATTGGGATGGGTTGGATCCTAATTTCAATTATAGGAACTTCTCTTTCAGAGCCATAAACCAGGAGCACCCAATAATGGAAAACAAACGCATTACCTACTCTACTACCACATTAAGGCCACAAAATTAAACACAAAGTCTAGTAGGAGAGGACCTAAGTTGGATTCAGGAACATTAATCTGATCTACTTTGAAAGCTTCATGTCTTATGGGACAAATTTAATAAAAAAAGATATGTATTAAATTACATGTTTAACAGGACAAAAGTACATTACATTTGTAGTAACTGAGCTGTTAACATACACTGAAGTCATGGTTTTGCTTAGGACATCTTTGAGATTGGGACATATTGAAAGGAAAGAGAGAAGGATTCTAATAAGAGGTATGTGCAGTTAGAGATACTTAGCAAAGGGAGTTTGAGAGAACAGAAAGCTTATGTTGGTGTATACTTGACTGGGAAGGTTTAAGAAAAGGGCTGGAGAAGCATTCCTGAGTAGGAACAAGGTTGCACCAAAAGGCTAAGGCCTTTTGGGGTACTGACGGTTATACTGAGGAGACAGCATTTGGAGGAAGGTCTGGATGTCTGGAGAACACAGGTTTTAGGATGCTAAGTAAGCATAGCATGGCATGGATGTGAAGAACCTGGTAGTTACCCTGTCCAAGAACAGCTGGTGGAACTGAGTAGCTGTTGGTCTCCAACAGGCAGGACTTGGGGAGAGCTTGCACCTGCAGCTGCCTGACTGGTAAGTGCTCACATACCAGAAGACAGGGTGTTTGCAGAAGATTGCTCTTCCTCATTTTGACCATTGCTGTCCCACTTTGTGCCCTGTTGTGTCTGTCACCAAGCAAGCCGTTGGCATGCTCTAACCTCCTGTACTGGGTTTATGGGAGAGGCTGCAGAAATGGCCCCTGTAAGTGGCTGTGAAAGGCTTAATGTGCTGACTTTATGTGATGGGGTTTTGGCTGTGCAGGAGGGGCTGTGGAAACAGCCCCTGTAAGTAGCTGTGAAAAGCTTCCTCCCCCTCTCGGCTTCAAAACTGGTTGGACAGGTCAGACCCCCCCCATCCCCTCAGGCCAGGGCTGAGCCAATCAGCACCTCTGCAAATGTCCTATTTAAGATGGGGACAAAGGAGCCTGTGGAGATTAATGGTGGAACAGAGATTAAGAGCTGCAAGACCTGCAGCTCTTGGAGAACCCCAAACTGGAGCAGAGATGCCTGAAGGAAGTTGTAAAAGGCTGATGGAGAGGCATCTGAAGCCCCATGGAGAACCTCACACCAGAGCAGGTGGCAGCTCCCTAAGAAGCCGTGACTCTGTGGGGAAGAAGCCTGCACTGGAGCAATCTGATGGGTAAGGATTGCATCCTGCGGGAAGGACTCACATTGGAGAAGTCTGTGGACTGTCCTGTGAGGAGGGGATCCATTGGAGCAGGGGGAAAAGAGTGTAAGGACTCCTCTTCCTCCTCTAGGAAAGGAGCGGCAGAAACAATGTGTGACAAACTGACCTGCAACTCCCCCCAGTCCCTGTCTCCCTGTGCTGCTGGGGGAGGAGACAGAAAGCTGGGAAGAAGGGAGGGGTGGGAGGGAGGTGTTGTTTTTAAGATCTGGCTTTTTCTTCTCTGAATGAACTTGTAACGAATTAAATTGATTTGTCCCCAAACTGAGTCTGTTTTGCCCGGGGCCATGGTTGGTGGGTGCTCCCTCCCTGTTCTTGCGGCCCAGAAGGCCAACCGCATCCTGGGCTGCATCAAGAGGAGCGTGGCCAGCAGGTCGAGAGAGGTGATTCTTCCCCTCTACTCTGCCCTTGTGAGACCTCACCTGGAGTACTGCGTCCAGTTCTGGAGCCCCCAACATAAGAAGGACATGGACCAGTTGGAGAGGGTCCAGAGGAGGGCCACGAAGATGATAAGAGGGCTGGAGCACCTTTCCTATGAGGACAGGCTGAAAGAGTTGGGGCTGTTCAGCCTGGAGAAGAGGAGGCTCTGGGGTGACCTTATAGCGGTCTTCCAGTACCTCAAGGGGGCCTACAGGAAAGATGGGGAGAGGCTGTTCAGGAGGGCCTGTTGTGATAGGACAAGGGGTAATGGTTTTAAAATAGAGGGAGGTAGATTCAGATTGGATATTAGGAAAAAATTTTTTACCATGAGAGTTGTAGAACACTGGAACAGGTTGCCCAGAGAGGTGGTGGATGCTCCATCCCTGGAGACGTTCAAGGCCAGGTTGGATGAGGCCCTGAGCAACCTGATCTAGTTGGAGATATCCCTGTTCCTTGCAGGGGGGTTGGACTAGATGACCTTTGAAGGTCCCTTCCAGCCCTAACCATTCTATGATTCTTTTCTGGACCCTCAGGCCTTTCATTACATTTTTCTCCTCTCCACCTCACTGAGGGAGAAGAGTGAGTGAGCGGCTGAGTGGTGGCTGAGCTGCTGGCCAGGCTAAACCACGACACCTTCATTCCATGTATTTTCAGGATTTTTTTTTTTAATGTTCTCCTCCAATTGGACTGAGAAGAAACAGTTTCCATCAGGCACAAATCACCCCAACAGTAAATCACCAACCTAGGGGGCTATGGCAATCAGTCAGTCAAGTTTAACAACGGCTTTCAGATGCCCTGAAGAGGGCCCTTCTCACAGCCCTATGTTCCCTCAGCACCAGCAACCTCCGTTTTAAGGCCCATCACCATCCTTGATGCGAGGGACAAATCGCACTCTGCTTCTTCTCAGACGCACCTCGCCTGTCCGGGTGAGCTGGACATGTTTAACAGTAGGCTAGGCTGGTTTGGCTTGATTTGGTCTAGACCACCTCCAACCCCTCAGCTTGACAAACGACTCTGCCTCCTTGCTCAGGTGAGCCTAGAGACGATTGGTCAGCAATACTGTCAGCCCCACCTCTCCTCCTCACCGTGATTGGACCATCCTTTAAATGACCAACCCTGCTCCACTCGTGATTGGGCAGTTCTTCGGGCAATCTTTCACTCTCCGGTGTCTCGATTGGCTGCATGAGGGAGGTGAGGCGGGCTTCTTCCTCATGGCGCCCGCTGGCCTCCGTGGAGTGCGGACTTTGGGTGTTGTTTGGAGTTCACTGTGACTTTCCTCGCGGACTGTACTCGCCCGTGGCCGAGTCTGCTGCCCTCCCCGATGGAGCTCTCCTGCCAAACGCTGAGAACCACCTACCAGGCAAGGGAGGCGGTAAGAACTGGCAGGCCGGGCGGCCGCGCGTCGCCGTTGCTATGGAAACCGCGCCGGTGCACTTCCGCGCATGCGCGACGAGCGGTGCGCAGGCGCGTGGGGAGGCGGTGGTGGTGCCATGGCGATCGAGAGGGAGCTGGTTGTGCAGGGCTTGGAGCTCTTTAGGCTCATCGGCGGGATGGTGGTCCTGGCTCTCTTTAAGGGTAGGGGCTTACACGGTCCTCCCTTCTCATTTCTCTTCCTTTTGCAGGAATGAAGTGAAAAAGATCCCCAACCAAGGACACAAATGAAGTTATTAGCTGATTAGACCGTGTTTCTTTTCACTCTCTGGGAAGGTGATAGCCTTTTAACCCTTTTGCACATAATTCAGACTACTGAGGCAACACTGGTTATGTTAAAGGAAGATAATCAAAGAATTGTAGATAATGAAGCTGCTAACAAATGTTCTTTCAAATGTGCCGTCCAAAGCCGGTAGAAAAATTCTCACTGCGCAGAATCAAGAAAAAGGTCAACTAATGGACAAGTGAGTGTTATCCAACAATGAAGGGGTTAAAACTTGTAAGAATTTCATGAGGGGTTTAGTAGGCGGTTTGCACATACCTAAAGAACATAACAAGATGAGCATCCTTGAAGCTGCCAGAAGTGATTAAAAGGGAGACTCTTTATCAAGAACTGTCTGCCCTTGAAGGGAACATCCCAGGAAATGTATAAACTTTGTTCTCATGTTTTTCTGAGCTGTGAACATGTGCAGCAGTGACTTGGGGGAAAAGGTAATTCCGGCAGGGGGAGATCGCCACCACCGACTCATGGACCACCTGCCCTAAACATACCCCAGACCCAAAAGAAAGGGGCGGAGGAAGAGAACTGAGCATGTGAAGTAACTTACGTGTAAAGCAAGAGAAAATTAACCAATCGTTTAAGAGAATAACAATGAATATGTAAACATGTTATGAATATGTATGATTGTAGTGCATAACTAAGTTTCTGTCCAGGGGCCAGGTGTGCATGCCAGGAGGAGATATCCCCCATGCACCCGGTGCCGCAATAAAGTAATGTCGCTATCTAACACTGCAAACTGTGTTAGAAAGTTTCTGTCTGGATTTTCAGTGACATGAGGAAGATTATTCAAGACCCTCCAAGACCACCGAGGCAGACAACTGTGCATGCAAGATGGACATTTATACATATTAATGATTTCCAGGAAATCTCATGTTTAAGTAAATTAGTTCTCAGAAATTCTATGAATATGTATGATTGTGTAACATATAATCCCTTCGATTTTGTGAATCTGGCGGAGCACTTGTGGAGGAATGATCCCCAGCGCTGCAATAAAGAATGCCTGCCTTCTAAAACTTCAAAATAAGTCTTAGAGGGTTTTTCTCTGCTGACTCTTATGGTATCAGAAGTGCTTGTCCTGTCCGCTAGGGCAGGGCAGGCTGGCCCCCTTTCTCTCCTCAGTCCCTATCCGAGCCCATTGCATGGTCATGTCAGGAGCAGATACAGCAAAAGGAGACAAGTCCATATCCCTTCCTCCCTCAGCTCCCTTTTCCATAAGTCAGGGCTGTACTCCCCCACCATGCCTCCATGGGTCGAGCTTGAGGAAGCCCAGAAGCAGCAGGAGTTTGCTAAATTTCTTAACCTGTTCTTTTGTTTCCATCTGCTGGTCAAATTCAACTAGAGTAAGATGAGCTGCACTGCAGGACTGCTAAAAATCCTTCCCAGAAAGGTGTTGGGTGCTGTGCATGCATACACAAATCCATGTTCCCACTGTGCATGAGTAGGGCAGGATTGCTCATAAAAAGGTAATTTTGGGAGGGATTCTGAGACCAGAGACCAAGTTTTAGGTTGTGTTGTTACCCAACAATAAAGGTGTTAAAGTTTTTGTGTAAAAGTTTCATGAAGGGTTTAGTCAGCAGTAGGTGATTTACACATACCTAAAGAAACTAACAAGATGACCATCCTTGAAGCTGCCAGGAGTGATTAAAAGGGAGACTCTTTATCAAGAACTGTCTGCCCTTGGAGGGAACATCCCAGAAACTGCATAAACTTTGTTCTCATCTTTTTCTGAACTGTGAACATGCAGTGACTTGGGGGAAAAGGTAATTCCAGCAGGGGGAGGTCGTGACCACCGACTCACAGACCACCTACCCTAATTACACCCCAGACCCAAAAGAAAGGGACGGAGGAGGAAAACTGAGCATGTGAAGTAATTTGCATGTAAAGCGAGAGAAAATTAATCAATTGTTTAAGAATATGTAAATATGTTATGAATTATGCATGATTGTAGTGTATAACTAATTTTCTGTCCAGAAGCTGGGTGTGCACGCTAGGAGGAGAAATCCCCCGTGCACCCAGCGCTGCAATAAAGAATACCTGCTTTCTAAAACTCCAGAACGAGTCTTGGAAAGTTCAGTTTCCTTTTCAGGTATCAGACTTGGCACCCCAGATGGGACCCTCTCTGTTCGGCTGCAGGACTCGCTGAGAACAGGACTCCCTTGGGTGCCCCTGGGGATTTCAATCGGATCACTGTGGGAACAGACAAGGACAAGGACCATCTTAGAAAAGGTATTCTTTTGGGTTGGGAACCAGTCCATTAGGGTAGCTCTCCGTAAGCCGTAAGCAGGACAGCATATACCGGGCAGCTAGCGCCTCAAAGGTATACTTTGGTTATGGGAGCGATTACAGTTGTGGGTTCCAGTCCCACTCGGGGTAGCTCTCCGTAAGCCGTAAGCTGAGAGGTGCGCAGGACAGCGTATACTGGGCAGCCAGTGCCTTAAAGGTATACTTTGGTTACAATTGTGGGTTCCAGTCGCACCAGAGGTGCCTTAAAAGTACACTTTGGTTATTTAAGTGACTACAATTGTGGATTCCAGTCCCACTGGAAACCATCTGGAAGCTGAAATATTAATGATTGAATCCTATGTGTTTGTTTGTGTGATTCTAAGAGGTGTATTAATTGTTTGTATGGTTGGATATTTTCGTTGTAGTTGTAAAGCTTGTTTTTGTCCTGTTTGTGTGTGTGTGACTGAGACGTACTTTTAGTAGGAAGCGAGTGCGGAGTCTTGATCCGCGGTCCTGTCCTCCCGCGAGGGAAACAGCTGGAGATGGACGAAGCGATTGAAAATAAGAGTGAACGTGTTATTTTAATGATAATTGGTTATATCTAGGAGGTGTGATTTTAATACTAGTTGTTTGTTTGGTAACAACAGGATTGGGATAATAATAATCCAGTAAATAATGGGTAACCAACAGAGCGGGGAAATTTTAAAAGAGTTCGTTAGGATGTGTCCTGGCACATTGGAAAGATATTGGGGGTCCCCTGGGAGGAAACGTAAATTAGAAAACATTAGTTAAATACTGTAATCGGTGGTGGCTGTTATATAAATTGGAAGATGAGGAAAAATGGCTGAATAATAATATTTATAATATATACCAATACTATATATATAATATATATTATATTATACTATAATACTTATAGTATAACTATAATGCTTATAATACTTATAATGGAATTGTAATACTTCATTGCAATTGATGCTGTTTCTCAGAAGAAATTATAAATGGGATGAGGTGGTATATGCTGATATTTTTTCTCTTTAAGAAATCATCCTGAGTGGCAAAAAGAATGTGCTATAAATTTACAGCCCCCCCTCACCTTGTTTTGGCACTGGTTTAAATTAATACTTAAGATCCGGACTAGAAAGATACAGATGTAATGTTAAATGCAATGACTGAAACTGAGAAACAGTTAATTCTAAGAACAGCCTGAACTCATGTGCAGGCTCAAATTACAGCCGGAACGCTGGCAGGGGGAGTCGATCCGTGTGTTCCTCTGACTGACTCGCATTGGGATCCGGATGATAATACAGACTATCGTACATTAGAGCGATATCAAAATTGGATAAAATTTGGATTAGAGAATGCAATCCCAAAGGCTGTAAATTGGTCAGCACTTTATGCTGTAAAGCAAGGGCAAACTGAAACCACCACAGAATTCTCAGACAGATTACGATTGGTGATGTGTAAATATACCACCTTAGACCCCTCATCTGATGTAGGGCAGCAACAATTGGTATCGTTGTTTTTGGGCCAGTCAACAGAAGAAAACTCCAAAAACTAAAAGAGCCTGAAGTGCGGGATTCAGAAAAATTAATTGAAGCAGCAGGGAGGGTGTACAGGAACAGAGAAAGCAATGAAAGGAGAAAATTAAGTAGAGCATTAGCCACAGCAACAATCTCGGCATTACAACAACAAAGTGCAGGACCCCAAGGACCCCCTGGAAGCAGAGGCAGAGGAGGGCCTCCTCGGGGATCTCGAGGGGGTTTCCAAACAACATTCAGTGTGCCTACTGTGGAAAACGAGGACACTGGAGAAAGCAATGCCCTAAATTAAAACCTCAGGTGGTTGCTGAAGCTAAATGACGGGGACCTGGGGAATCTACCCTGGCGGATCCACTGGTTAAATTAAAGCTAGGGAACCAGAATGAGGAGGTAGAATTTTTAATAGATACGGGTTTCTCATATTCTGTATTGAATCAAGAACTAATACCTGTAGATCATGATTTTGTAACTGTAATAGGAGCCACTGGCCGGCAGAAAAAGGCTTTCTTTTTACAGCCAATTAAATTTCAGATTGGAAAACAAATAGGGATTCACCAATTCCTTTATTCCTTTGGCTATGATCCAAATTGAAAAACAAACTGAGGGTACCTCAGAGATTGAAGAAATCCTAGATCAAGTGTATCCAGGGGTATGGGCTTCTGAGATTCCAGATAAAGCAAAGAACGCTGCACCGATAAAGGTGGAAGTAAAACCTGGTTCTGGTACGTTTAGAATAAAACAATATCCTTTAAGGTTGGAAGACCGAAGGGGCATAAAAGAAACAATTGAAAAATTCCAAAAGTTTGGGTTACTGATTGAATGTGAATCAGAATATAATACCCCAATTTCACCAGTAAAGAAACCAGATGGGAAATACAGAATAGTACAAGGTTTAAGGGCAGTAAACAGAATTGTGGAGGATCTGTATCCAGTAGTAGCAAACCCGTACACCTTATTAACTAGCCTGAAAGAAACACATGAATGGTTCACAGTTCTGGATTTAAAGGATGCATTCTTTTGCCTCACCTTGGCCCCTGAAAGCTGTAATCTATTTGCTTTTGAATGGGAAAATCCCGATTCGGGACGTAAAACTCAACTCGCTTGGACAGTGTTACCTCAAGGATTTAAAAACAGCCCTACAATTTTTGGGAACCAATTAGCAAGGGAATTGGAACTTTGGGAAAGGCCTCCAGGCAATGGCATTCTTTTACAATATGTGGATGATATTTTGATAGCTACAGAAAAGAGAGAAGAGTGTAAACAATGGACTGTGAGTTTATTAAACTTCCTTGGATTAAGTGGTTATCGAGTGTCATTACAGAAAGCCCAAATCCTGCAGAGGGAAGTGATCTACTTGGGATACCTGATTTCCAAAGGACAACGACAGCTCGGAAATGAAAAGAAGGAGGCCATCTGCAAGACTCCAGAACCACCTACGGTAAAGGAACTTCGAACTTTTCTGGGAATGACAGGTTGGTGTTGTTTATGGATTCATAATTATGGACTGTTAGTGAAACCTTTATATGAACTACTAAAAGACAATCAGAAACAATTAATCTGGACTGACGAGGCCAAAAGAGCCTTCAAAGAATTAAAATTAGAACTGATGAGAGCCCCTGCTTTGGGCTTGCCAGACGTTGTAGCAGGATCCCTACTGTGGACAGACCCGAGTCATGACCGTACACCAATATGGTTAGAAATCATGCTCGTTTATTACAAACAACACACAGGTTATATAGCAGAACATGGCGTGACACGACTACATTCTACAATTGGCTTGCTTAGCGTAAACACACTCTCGTGGGTTATAGTGATAGGGCAGCATTAGCAGACCACAGGTAATAAGCTCATCCCTTTAGTCTCCTCATTGCGGTCATCGGAGAGGCATCCAGGAGGCGTGCATCTTGGCAGGCAATCAATCTACATTTCCTTTTAAGGCCATTGAGTTAACTTGAAGGACAAAGGTAATCTAGTTGGTAACCTTGCGCTCTGGGGCCCAAGCAGGGATTGTCCATACCCGAGAGAATATTATGGCCAGTCTCGGAGAGGAACTCCTCCACAAGACGTGACTAAACTTTTTTGGCTGTTTGCATATGAAAGACGAGGAGTGGCCCTGGGAATTTTAGCCCAAAGGCTGGGACCCTACAAGTGAGCAGTAGTATATTTTTCCAAACAACTGGATGAAGTCAGCAAAGAATGGCCAGGATGCCTCCGGGCAGTGGCAGCTGTCGTCGTAATCATTCAAGAGGCTCGCAAGTTTACCCTGGGGCAGAAAATGATCATTTATACTTCCCATGCAGTAATTTCTGTTTTAGAACAGAAAGGCGGACATTGGTTATCACGGTCAAGGTTTTAAAATATCAGGCAGTCCTGATGGAGCAGGACGATGTGGAAATCATTACATCTACAATAGTTAACCCTGCGTCTTTCCTGAGTGATAAACAGGAAACTGACCCCATCGTACATGACTGCATAGAGACAATTGAAACTCTCTATGCGAGCAGACCAGACCTGAAAGAAGAACCACTGGAAGAGGCCGATCATACCTGGTACACAGATGGGAGCAGCTTTGTGAAGAATGGCGTCCGAATGGCCGGGTATGTGGTGACAACAACTGATCAGGTAATAGAAGCAAGATCTCTCCCAAAAGGTACGTCTGCACAGAGGGCAGAAATAATTGCCTTGGTGAGAGCGCTGGAGCTTGCCGAAGGACTGCGAGTAAATATATGGACAGATTCCAAGTCTGCCTTTGGTGTAGGACATGCTCATGAAGCGATCTGGAAAGAATGAGGACTTTTAACCACACAAGGAAAAGGTATCAAACATGCCGATATGATATTGCGAATTTTAGAAGCAGTTCAGCTTCCAACAGCTGTGGCCATCATGCATTGTAAAGGACATCAAAAGGTAACACTGACAAGGAGGTGGGTAACGAACTGGCTGATCATAAAGCGAGGCAAGCAGCGGAACAAGGTGAGGTATTAACTTTGATCCCAGAAAAATCTTTATCACTACCTGAAAAGGTAAAATATGATGAAAAAGATAAAAAGCTTATCAAAGATTTAAAAGCTAAGGTTAATCCATCAGGATGGGCAACAGTAGAGGACAATCAAATAATAGTTCCCTTTAGAATACTATGGATGTTGATAAAAACTGAGCATGGCAAAACTCATTGGGGAACAGAAGCTTTATATAATTCTCTCTCTAAGCAAATAATAGCCCGAAGTTTATTTCAAACTGTGAAAAATGTGGTTAGGAGATGTGAAACCTGTTTAAAGAATAACTCAAAGGTAAAGAACCGGGTAAAGCTTGGAAACATTGGCAAAGGATGTGTTCCAGGCCAAAATTGGCAAATAGATTTCTCGGAATTGCCTAGAAAAGGGGGAGTATAGATATCTGTTAGTATTAACAGATACCTATTCCGGATGGCCTGAAGCATTTCCCTGTCGCACTAACAAAGCCTGAGAAGTGACTACTCAGAACATGAGTGGGGCTGGGACAGGGGCAATGAGGCTCCCCTCTTGATGGGAACAATCGGAGAAGGGATCCAAATAGGCTGCCGAATGATCAATGGAACCATCCATGAGAAAGCGACTCAAATTACTGTAGAAGGAACCAATAATTCTGTGCTCACAAAGAATCTTTGTGCCCTCGAAAACAAAAAACTGGAATGCTGGAGCAATTTTACATTAACCCAGCCTGTCTTTATAATCTGCCTCTGGAATACTCAGAAAGGTGACATGGCACTCACATTTAAATTTAAAATGGGCATTATTGAACCAGTGACAACAATCACTCCCAGCCCCAACACGACAACAAGTCCATCTAGCACAACGCCACCTATGCCAAATACTCTATTTTTTGAAGTTGGACCTTACAGAATCACAGAATCACAGAATGTTAGGAATTGGAAGGGACCTCAAAGGATCATCTAGTCCAATCCCCCTGCCTGAGCAGGACCACCTAGATC
Source organism: Tauraco erythrolophus (assembly GCF_009769465.1). Lineage (NCBI taxonomy): Eukaryota > Metazoa > Chordata > Aves > Musophagiformes > Musophagidae > Tauraco > Tauraco erythrolophus. Next base: position 4,800,942 of record NC_141497.1, read on the forward strand.
AGATCACACAAGAACGCGTCCAGGCGGGTTTTGAACATCTCCAGAGAAGGAGACTCCACAACCTCTCTGGGCAGCCTGTTCCAGTGTTGTGTTACCCTTACTGGGAAGAAGTTCTTCCTCATGTTTAAGCGGAACCTCCTATGTTCCAGCTTATATCCATTTCCCCTTGTCCTATCATTGGATGCCAGTGAGAAGAGCCTGGCTCCATCCTCATGACAGTCACTCTTTATATATTTATAAACATTAATGAGGTCTCCCCTCAGTCTCCTCCAAGCTAAAGAGACCCAGCTCCCTCAGCCTTTCCTCATAAGGGAGATGCTCCACTCCCTTAATCATCTTTGTGGCCCTGCGCTGGACTCTCTCAAGCAGTTCCCTGTCCTTCTTGAACTGAGGGGCCCAGAACTGGACACAATATTCCAGATGCGGCCTCACCAGGGCAGAGCAGAGGGGGAGGAGAACCTCTAACCTCTTCTCCTGGTTTTAGCTGGGACAGGGTTAGCTCTTCTTTTTAGCAGCTAGAAGAGCTCCGTGTTTTGGTTTTACTCAGAGGCTCGCTCCGAGAAGAATGTTGAGAGCAAGCTGATGTTTGTGGTTGTATGTGAGACTCCAAGGACTTTTCAGTGCGCCGGAGTGCAGAAGCACGGCGGGATAAGGGGGGAGCATAGTTGGGACAAGGGGGACACGATTCCCCTTGTGATTTGTGGTGGAACTTAAGATTGAGGGCCAAACTGGCCAATTAGTATTCCGTATCATGCAGCGTCATGCCCAGTATAAAAGTGAGGGACAGCCGGACAGAAGGGCTTTTGCGCTTTGGCTCTTTCGCCGCTTCTGCTCTTTCGCGCTTGCTGCGCTTTTGCTCTATTGTGTTTTTCTTTCTCTCTCTCCCAGTACTCCCACTCTCAGAGTACTCTCTCTCTCTCTCTCGCCCCTCTCTATTTCGGGGCCTCGCGTTCATCCGGGATTGCAGCTTCGGGACGAGACGGGCTTCGCATACGAGGGGGTGGTGAGCATCTACACTGTGTATTAAATCATCTGTATTAAATTGTTCTTATCTCAACCCACGGGTTTCCCGTTTCTCCTTTAATTCTCTCCCTCATTCCTGGGGGTGGGGGAGGGGGAGTGACCGGCTGTGTGTGGGATTTGGCCTAACCCACAACACAGGCGTCCCCCCTGCAGCCCATGAGAGACATGGTAGAGCAAAGATCCACCCGCAACCCGTGGGAGACCCCATGCTGGAACAGAAACGCCTGTGCCTAAGGGAGTTCTTAGAGAATTGTCTCTGTGGGAAGGACCCACCATGCTGCTGGAGACTGACAACGAGGCAGAGATGCATCTTAATTCCATGGAGGACCCCACGCTGGAACAGGTGGCTGTTCCCTAAGAAGCCATGACTCTGTGGGAAAAGCCCGTGCTGGAGCAATCTGATGGGTAAGGATTACATCCTGCAGGAAGGACTCACATTGGAGAAGTCTGTGGACTATTTTCCCGTGAGGAGGGGCCCCAATAGAGCAGGGGAAAGAGAGTAAGTAGTCCTCCCTCTGAGGAGAAAGAAGCAGCAGAAACAATGTGTGATGAACTGACCTGCAGCCCCCCTATCCCCATTCCTTGTCCCCCTGTGCCGCTGGGGGAGGAGGAAGAAGAGAGGGGTGGGAGGAAGATGTTTTTGAGATCTGGCTTTGTTTCTTGTTATCCTCTCTGAAGGAGCCGTTAATGAATTATATTGATTTGTCCCGGGGGCCACGGTTGGTGGGTGCTCCCTCCCTGTTCTTATCTTGACCCTCAAGCCTTTTGTTACATTTTTCTCCTCTCCACCTCACTGAGGGGGAGGAGTGAGCGAGTGACCATGTGGTAGTTTAGCTGCTGGCTAGGCTAAACCACAACAACGTAATTTTTCTTCAGTCTCTGAGGACTGCCTGTTTTTATTGGAGAGGAGAATTTATTCCAAGTGTTTGTACTGAGGATATGATATTTTCTGCAGAACAATTAGTCTCTGGAATGCAAAGCCACAAAATATCACTAAGGCAAATAGAAAAATTAATAGAAGATTTTGAAAGTTTGATGAATTAAATTAAATTAATTTAGTGAGTGCTTCAGGGCATATACTAATTACCGACTATCTTTTGATAGATGGTTAGGGGAGAATTTTCCTCCTGTTACAGAGCTTCTCACACATTTTCTTGCAGCATATAAAATCTTGCATAGTGTAAATAGCGTTTTTTCACTGTTACTGTTGCAAAACCTCTGATATAGTATTCAAGATTTAATCAAGTAAAAGAGGCAGAAAAATTATAAAGCATAAGGTATAGGTTAGGATTGTTTTAGTGTGTTTCGTTTGATAATTGTTTTTTAAAGTATTTTGTTGTGCGATGGCATCCAGATTTGCAAAATTGTTTAAGAGCAAAAGTTCTAGGATTTTGGTATCGGATGAAAAGATACCAAAAACATCACCGTTGGGGTGTTTGTTAACACATTGAGGTGAATTGCATGATGACCCATGTAAAAGTCAGATGATTGAATATTGTAATCATTGGTGGCCTTTATATGTTTTAGAGGATCTGGAAAAATGACCAACAAACAGAACTTTGAGTTATAACACTATATTACAGCTAATGTTGTTTTATTGGAGAGAGGGTAAATGGAGTGAAGTGCCGTATGTGGATTTGTTCTGTTACCCAACAATAAAGGGGTTAAAGTTTTTGTGTAAGAGTTTCATGAAGGGTTTAGTCAGCAGTAGGTGATTTACACATACCTAAAGAAACTAACAAGACGTCCATCCTTGAAGCTGCCAGGAGTGATTAAAAAGGAGACTCTTGGAACTGTCTGCCCTTGGAGGGAACATCCCAGAAACTGCATAAACTTTGTTCTCATGTTTTTCTGAACTGTGAACATGCAGTGACTTGGGGGAAAAGGTAATTCCAGCAGGGGGAGATCGTGACCACCGACTCACAGACCACCTACCCTAAATACACCCCAGACCCAAAAGAAAGGGACGGAGGAGGAAAACTGAGCATGTGAAGTAATTTACATGAAAAGCGAGAGAAAATTAATCAATTGTTTAAGAATATGTAAATATGTTATGAATTACGCATGATTGTAGTGTATAACTAATTTTCTGTCCAGAAGCTGGGTGTGCACGCTAGGAGGAGAAATCCCCCGTGCACCCAGCGCTGCAATAAAGAATACCTGCTTTCTAAAACTCCAGAACGAGTCTTGGAAAGTTCAGTTTCCTTTTCAGGTATCAGTTCTTTTATTTGAGACAATGAATGGATTGACAAAAAGAATGTAAACTAATTAGTCGGGATAATCTGGTGATGGCATTAACTTCAGAAAATAAGAAAAATAAGAGTTGTTGTTCAGTCTGTGATATTGGTAAAAGGTGCATTAAGTGTACGGTACCAAAAGAGGATGAAATGGAATTAGAATTAGAGAGAGCCCCACCACTGGAAGAACAAGATCCCCCTCCTTCACATATATGGGGAAGGAGTATTGAAACAAGGAAGAATGGTGGAACTGGACAGTGGTAGAATGGGGGATGAGATGGAGGAATTGCCAGAAGTAGTGGTTCATACACTAGTGTCTCAGAGAACTAGACAGCAGCAGTCTCATCTGTTATCCCCCTTGAGACAGGGAGTAGGGCAACACGGACCAGTATATGTAAAAGTGCTGTTTTCTATCATGGATTTGATGGCATGGAAACAGGCTACAGGAGGGTATAGAGAGGATCCAGAGAGAGTAGGGAGAGTTGTAGAGACAATTATTGGAACTCAGGATCCTGATTGGAATGATTTACAGGTAATATTGGATAACTTATTAGACAGTACTGAAAAGCAGATGGTGTTAAAAACTGGAAAATCATAGAGGCAGTATTTATGACTGATATGCTTTCTGGGACTTCGGAACAGAATTTTCCTTTGGGAGACTCCCAGTGGGACCCAAATGAAACAGAACACAGGAAAAGATTAACCTTATACCAAAAATGGGTGTTATATGGAGTAAAACATGCAATGCCAAAAGCTTTGAATTGGTCTAAATTATATGAAGTAAAACAAGATAAGAATGAGTCTTCCTCTGTGTTCTTGGAAAAATCGAAAGAGATTGCTAGAAAATACACTGACTTGAAATTGGAAACAACAACAATTGGCTTCGATTTTTATGGGGCAGTAGGCTCCTGATATAAGGAGAAAGCTCCAAAAATTAGAAGGAGAAGATTCAAAAAGCTTAAATAAAATGCTTGAAATGGCATGGAAAGTTTGCAATGATAGAGAGAAGGAAGAACAAAGAAAAAAAGTTAAAGAAAATAGATTAATAGCTGTCTTAAAAGGAAACGTAGTAAAAGAAAGAGGACAAGCTAGAGAAAAAGGAGGTTTTAGAAACTTTGGTGACCGGGAACCTAATGCACCTCTAGGGATAAAACGGTGTGCATATTGTAGAGAGGACAGGCATTAAAAAAAGATTGCCCTACATTGAAAACAAGTCAGTGAGAAGCTGCAAGGATGATGACTTTAGATGAATGAAGGGGACCAGAGGGGAACCCAGCTGAGCCTCTGGTTACAATTAAGCTGGGAGATAATAAAGTTGAATTTTTAGTAGATACTGGAGCAACATATTCCGTTTTAAACACTTGTAAAGGGAAATTAAGAAATAAAATGGCTTTTATAATTGGAGCGACTGGGAAACAGGAAAACAGGCCATTCCTTCAACCCCTAGATTTAAAATTTGAAAATAAAGTGATTACACGTGAATTTTTGTACATGCCAGAATGTCCAATACCTTTGTTGGGACGAGACTTGTTATCCAAATTAAATGTGCAAACAGTTTTTGAAGAAGGAGAAATCCTTCTGCAGAAAACTGCAGAATCTAAACAGGGGAAATATTGATGATACAAGAGAAAGTCAAGGAACAAATACCACAAGAAGTGGATGAGGCTGTCATACCTATGGTCTGGAACACAGACATACCTGGTAAGTCAAGGACAGCACAGCCTGTAAAAAAAATAGAATTGAAAAAACAGGCAAAGCCAGTAAGAATCAAACAGTACCCAATTAAGCCTGAGATCAGACAAGGAGTTAAGAAATTGATTGATAAATTTTTGGAGTATGGGGTTCTTGAAGAGTGTGAATCAGAATATCATACTCCAATTTTACCAGTAAGGAAACCTTCAGGAGAATATAGATTGGTTCAGGACTTAAGGGCCATAAATCAGATAGTTAAAGGCATACATCCTGTAGTTGCAAATCCGTACACATTTTTAACAGCATTGAGAGAAAATGATCAGTGGTTTACAGTGCTTGATTTAAAAGATGCTTTCTTTTGTATACCCTTGGAAAAGGAAAGTCGGAAACTGTTTACTTTTGAGTGGGAAAATCCACAGACTGGACGAAAAATGCAGTTAACATGGACAAGATTACCACAAGGATTCAAGAACAGTCCAACGATTTTGGGGAACCAATTAGCGAAGGATCTCGAACAATGGAAATAAAATTACATGGAACTTAAACCTGGACACCTGCTTCTACAATATGTCGACGACATCCTGATTGCTACTGAAGAAAGATCAACCTGTATAAAGGTAACAACAGACCTTTTAAACTTTCTTGGATTAAATGGGTATAAAGTGTCTAAAAATAAAGCTCAGACAGCGAACCAGACTGTGATATATCTGGGCTTTGAAATTTCCAAAGAACAACAGTTGGGAACAGACCGTAAAGAAACAATCTGTGGCATCTCTGAGCCAAGAAATGTTCATGAACTGAGAGCCTTCTTGGGAACGGCTGGGTGGTGCTGACTCTGGATAATGAATTATGGTCTGACAGATAAACTGTTGTATGAGGCCCAGAAGGTGATACCATTTGTGTGGGGCCCAGAGCAACAAAGGGTTTTTCAGGACTTAAAATGGGCCTTGATGACGGCACCAGCATTGGGACTCCCAGACCTAACCAAAGATTTCCAGTTGTTCGTTCATGAAAGGCAACATCTTGCCCTTGGAGTGTTGACCCAGAAGATGGGGAGCTGAAAGAGACCAGTTGGATATTTCTCCAAATAACTGGACACTTTCCATACAGGAAGAAGGACAAATAGAACATGATTGTCTGGCAACTATTGAACACATGTATTCCAGTCGAGAGGACTTAAAAGACATATCGCTGGAAAATCCTGATTGGGAGCTGTATACAGATGGCAGTAGCTTTGTGGAAAATGGAACTCACTACGCAGGATATGCAGTGACAACTGAAAATTCTGTCATAGGAGCAAATTCTTTACCTTGCACAACTTCAGCTCAAAAGGCAGAGCTGATAGCCTTGACTAGAGCATTAGAACTAAGCCAGGAGAAGAAAATATAATGTTAGGGATAATCAAGGAGTTTGCCAAATTGCAAAATGTGTCACAAATCACTGCTTATTTACCAATATCGAGAGCAGTAGGTGAGTCAATTCCATGGGGAATTTTAACCATGAATTTGACTAAACTAGAACATGAAAATGAAGCTACACATTGTGAACAGAAACCAGTTGTTAAATAGCAAGAAAGAGTGGAAATTATTAGAAATCTCCAGGAAATTGAGATGATCGTGAAAAATTATTAAATCATATATTTACCAAGATAGGAAAGTTTTGGAATATATGATGGTGTTCTTACGATGAACCAATAAAGAGAAATGTGAGCCAAATGATCATGGAATGGAAATGAGAGACTAATCAAACATTGAATAAGGTGACAAGTTGAGACTCCATTTGGTCAATGACAATTTTATCACAATTCCAGTACATGGCAAAGGCTACTTAGTGTTTTACTTGAGATGGGTCAATGTTTACAACTTGGCCATTGGTACAGGATAAAGGAAGCTCGACACAAGAAAAAGAGAATCTAGTGTTGTGGTGGAAATGTGAAAAGATATATAATTGCAGTACTGTTGACAGAATAATCCAGGATATTCCCCCTCTAGCTCCTGCTCTAAAGTATAGACGTCTTTGTCGAGGCCTTAAGAATAGCCTCATATTGACTGAGACATATACACCTAAAAGAGGAACAATATTTAGTTGTAAAAAATCTTCAGTTCAGAGTCCAGGACACTTAGTTTGGGCAATGAGTGATGGGACCTGGACGACACATTTACCTCTAGATGGCAAAGTAAAGCAAATAACATTAGGCATGCCAACATTATGTCCAATTTGGAAAAGAGCTCCTTTCAGAGGAAATCTAGAAAATCTGAAATTGGAATGAACAAGAAGATCAGGAATAAGTGAAGAATGGAAGGAATCTTCATCAGAGGTAAAAATTGGTTGGGCTCTGGAATTCTTATTGACTCCTTTAGTAATATATAGAAACAGAGAATGGATATATCAACTAACAGGTCAGGTAGAGAAGCTAGCAAATGTGACCAGAAAGGAATTTAAGGATTTAAATTTACAATTACAAGCCACTTCAAGGATGACTTTACAAAATGAAATTACTTTAGATCTGCTCTTACTCAAAGAGCATGGGGTCTGTGGGTACCTGAAAGATAGAATTGACAACAACCATTGTTGTATACACATTCCAAATGTGACTCAAGATGTAAAACATGACTTAAACTTACTAGAAAAAGTGGAAAAAGACACTCAAAAACTTAAGTAGAACATGCAAGAGAGTTGGATAGATAAAATTTTTAATGGATTGGCATAGAATTTGAGTTCTTGGATAAAAATCACTGATTAGCACTGCATTTGTCTTATTAATAATATTTTTTGTGATTATTTTAATTTACTTTTGTTTGAAGAAGCAGATAAATAACAAAACTGCATTTAATCAGATGATTATTCAGGCAGTAGCTACACAACAGGATGGAATAGAATCAATCCCAAGGCTCCCACCAGCATATAGTGAACAAAGTACTGAAAATGTATTATGGAAAATAATCAAATTCTAGAATTAGGATGAAAGTATTGAAATGATTTTCAAAACTTTCAAAGAGGGGAAATGTTGCAAAAACTCTGATATAATATTCAAGATTTAATCAAGTAAAAGAGTTAGGTAGAAAATTATAAAGCATAAAGTATAAGTTAGGACTGTTTTAAACGAAGGAACCATAGAGATCTCACCAGCCAGCTGCTGGATTTCTCTATGTATTGTTTTAGGCCAGGGAAGCATAGAGTTCTCACCAGCTAGCTACTGAAGGGGTTTTTGTATTGTTTTAAGAAGCAAATGAAGTGGTCACAGACACCAGTTACGCTGCTTGAAAGCCCCCCCTCATTGCCCCTTCCCATCTTGATTTGAATATCAAGGATTATAATCAGTAAAAATAAGTAGAATTAACCAATGATTGTTATAGGGTAGGAATATTGATAAGGTGATGTAACTAGCAAAACCAATCATTTTAAAGTCAAATTTAAGAGTGAGAATAATATGCAATTTTATGTAAAAGAACTTATGCAACCATGATTCAACAAAATAAGTGTATAAAAACCTATGGATTTTGATGCTAAGGCGGACACGCTTGGACGGAGCTATCCCCCGTGTCCCCCGCACTGGAATAAAGAAGTGCCTGTTTACCTGTTGGAGTGCAGAAGAGACTGCACGAAGAAAACCCTGTGTAAATAGAGACTGGAGCTCGAAAGTTAGGCCTCAAGGGCAGAATGCCCTTGAAGTTAAGGATAAGAAAACTATGCAGTATGATAAGGGAGTAGTGTTTGCTTAGAGCAGAGCTTCACTAGGCGGGTGTCTGTTTGAAATAAGCTGTTAAATATGACAAGCGTATGTATCATCCAATAATGGTGTAGAAAAGGTGTGGTCTCAGGATTATTGGCAAATACTGTCTATATAAGCAATAAGAACTGCGCAATAAACGAGACTTCCTGCAGCTAACTCATATTGAGTCGTCTCAGTACTTCTCCAAATCCCTTCTCCGCATTATGGCGCCCGAACAGGGACAGGAAGAATGAGCTGGACTCACTATCGTTTCGCTCGGGACATCTATTACTTGTTTTGAACGAGTGTTATTTTAGCGGAGAAGGGACGGTGACTTCAGGCGGCCTATAGGGGAAAGCCGGACGATCTGCGGGATCCATTGTCACGATTGGTGAGAAGCTTCTTAGAGGAGCGTGGATTAAAACTTGGAAAAAGATATTGGCCCCCCTGATTGCAGTGGGGTATGCAAAAGATATTATCGGGAAACACAAAGAATTAGGAACCAAAGGAAAGAAGAAGTAAGCGACTGAAGAAAAAGAAAATAATAAGCGACAACTGCCTCAACAGGAGGAGGTAAGCAACTGGGAACAATGGGAAGCATGGCTTTAACAGAACATAAGTCTGTAGTTAAGGTGTTGACAAAAGTGCTAGAGAAACCAGCACTATTAGCAGTTCTAACTTGATAAAACTCCCGGTACTCCTGGTTTGGGTATCAGCCCATGTACCGGAGGCTTCAAATATATACCTGGCAAGGACTTGGGACACTATAGACGTTAAACTTTGGCGTGCAGCCACCCGTGGGGATGCTGCCGGCCTGGAAAAGTCATCATCGAATCCTTTTGATCCAGGGCCCCGAACGAAAGACAGACTTATTTCTTTCCCCCTCTTCCAACGAAGTCGGTACACCGGCACCCCCGCGCCGCGCCGCCCACCGCGCCCGGCGGCGCCCCGGGGACGCCGCTGCTGCCGCCGGCCGGGGCCGCGGCGTTGGCCTCGGCGCTGCCGCTCCGTGTGCGGAGCGAGTCGCGGCTGAAAGGGACGGAGACGC